>NC_137870.1:44463952-44633952 GCF_963924005.1 Protomyctophum bolini | reverse complement strand
TTGGTCAAAATGCATCAAATTTGCTTTCTACAGTGTTTATGAATGTGGATATGTACAATGCATTTTATTAAGGATTAATGCATTATTAAAATAATGGATATTAACCCCTTCATGCCCGAAAACCCCCAAATCCCATAAAATATATATTTTGAGATCTAAATGCATCACATTAGCTTTCTAGAGTTTTTAATCATGAATGTGGATATGTACAATATATTTGATTTCAGAATAGGGGCATTTTTAAACCCCTTCATGCTTAAAAACAGCAAAACCCTATAAAAAACAATAATCATGAATGCAAAATAAATGGTTATTTTGGAAGTGGTCATGTCCACCACATACCCTTTCCTTTTAATGAACTCTTACAGGCTTATGTAAGTAAGTAAATTGTATGTATAGCACACAAAGACAGGCAAAATACAACAGAATAGTCAAACAAAAAAACAGGAACATACAATTGATCTAAGAAAAAATAACAACACATTAAAATAAACAACACACCCATTATGTTACATCAGGAAAAGCTATAAATAGCAAAGTTTTGAGTTGATTTTTTTTAATTGTCAACCGAGGCTGCGGATCTCAACACCTGTGGGAGGGCATTCCACAGTGTGGGCGCTATACTACATGAAAGGCTCTGTCACCTTTTGTTTTACGTAAGCCGGGTTTATAATTGTAAGCGAGAGCTTTTATTGAGAGGGAAAAGGAAGTTGTCGCCGCCTGTTCATCCTGTCTGGCGACTACAAAACAATACTACAACATGACGTAACCACATCATCCAGCCCCTGCTGCTCGGATCATACAGACTTTTGAAACAGAGACCAGGCTTTCCTCCGAGGCGGTGGAAAGCCTGGTGAGGCGAGGTTAATTGTATTGTATGTCTGTTTGGTATACCATCTACATCAGTTCACAGCTCATCACACCGATCACTCACTCACTCACTCACACACTCACTCACTCACTCACTCAAGTCACACCAGTTTGGAATCAGCAATCATCACCACACCCTAGTATAAAGCACAGCCCTTTTGTCTCAGTCAGTGAGGAGCGCACGTCACTGGCTGTGGCAGGTCTGTAGCCCAATTCTTCTAGAAACATTTTTACCATGTTACTCTTCACTGACCTGACGAAGATCTGTCAAGATCAAAACGTCTTTTTTCAATAAAGTAATTCTTTACCAATAGAATGGTGTGGTCTTTCAAAAATAGCAGAAAAATAGCAGACCTACAAGACCTATGAGCTTGTAGATCTGCTATTTTTCAATAGCTAAAGCATAACATAATGCTAACACCAAAAGGGGTTCCCGCCCCAAAATGGGTTAAAGGACCTATAACATAAAACTCAACTTTTTCAATTTCTTTTGTGTTTTTGGGGCTCCCATGTGTGTTTTCTATCCCCACAAATAACCAATTTTGAACAATCAGGCCTTCATGTCATATGGGTGTTTTAATGGAAATTGCTCTCAGAAACAGCTCGACTGATTTTGGCCTCATCGTGATGTCATCAATGTCACCCTACTTTGTATAATTCCTCCTTTTCTTCAGTCTTCAGTTGCAAATTTGCATTTCCACTTTGTTTACAATGTCCACCATTGTTGATTTTCCAAGCTGGCATGGAATGGAAACAAGCCTGGTTTTATCTAGCATGAGTATTATAATGACTCAAATATTAAATAATCTGCATATCAGCACCCTCTCCACCTCAGGACATTGTGGTACTGCAGCTAAAACTGCTTTCAAAGTCCAGAAAGAATTGACAAGGACTGGTTATATCAGAGTGGTGATTGAGGCTCAAACCATTAGAAATAACTTTGAGGGACATAGACAATATGATTATTAAATATTAAAAGTAGTTTTAAAATGCATGTTATTTGCGCTTTAAAGTTAAATCATGAAGGTATGCATAACAGGAAAAAAGTTACACATGTATGAATTATTGTGATTATAAGCTGTAGCCTACAGCAATTCATTTAAATGTATAGCTGTAATGATTTAATAATGATTTAAAAAAATCACACCTGTGTGAAGTGAGTGGTGGAGAAATGACAGTTACCGTGTGGGGGCCCCCGGGGGGTCCCTGGAACATGCAGACCCCCAGGAATGCGGCCAGGGGGCTGGCCCGGTTCCCGCAAGCCGCACCGTGTCCGAAACGGCCCACACATCCAGGAATGTGCCCAGGGGGCCGTTTCCGGCAAGCCGAAACGTTTGAGAAATGGTGAAAACCAACCAAGCTATTTTCGTGCTTGGATGGACAGACAGACCCAGGGACAGACATGGCTGTTTAATGGAGTGGTTGCACCACTCAAAATAAGCCAAATGTATTCAGCTGACTATGTTAATTTAATTTAGTGGACTAATTAAATGGGGTTATATACATGACCATGCACACATGTATGATGAATACATCTAGGAGAAAGTACATTTGATGGTTTTGATTTAAGTATCTTTGCATGCAATTCATAACTCTATATTTTTGTGGGAAATGTTTGGTGGATGTTTGGTGGACGCAGTACCACGCCGTGGGACCATAGACTGTGGGACCAGTACTTTTTTGACGTGCACGCGCAGGGACGGAACGGAACGGTGCATGTGCGTGGCGTGCACGCTAGAACGCGTCCCGTCTAGATCATAGACTGTAAAAAATATGGACAAAGCGTTCCGCGGGTCTAACATGAACATAAAATGAAGCCTGTCAGTCCTTAATTGCAATGGAAGTCGCCATCTTTCTAGATCCGTTTGGGCCCAGCTGGCCCATTGGCTGGCCCAGACAACGAGGCGGGACTTCCCCCCTTCTTCTTTGTTGGTTTTTATTTTGACTCGAGTGGGTGGGGGATCCCGTTCATAGACTGTAACGGTAGCCACGCCCCTCAGAACATGCGCGACTTTATGGTAATTTATTTTATAAATGGGACCATCATTTTCCAAAAAGAATATTATGACATTAGAAATGAGACTTTAAACTAGTGACTGGAAGCAAAAAGTATTCATGACCATGTTTATTAAGGTAATACAGTCTAGGTGAAGTTGGGCCCAAATACATGGACTTCTATGGGGCTATGGGTTTTTTTTTGAGCCCAATGACAGCGCCACAACAGGCCATTATATGAACTTTCATTTCCTTAGTGGCTTCACAAAATATCTGTCTGACTGCCCCCCTGGTCTAGATTCAAGAGAAGACGCACCTAATCATAACCTCGTCGTGTCAACAGACTTTCCAAGACGCACAAAGTACCCATGCAGTGGTCTAGGTTTACTTCACGCCGTGTCGAGTACCGTGCCGAATCAAATGGCTACTATACTTTGCATAACAACCGGACAGCTTTAACTGTTTATACCTGAGCGCACGGTAAGCATGCACACTTACCGCAGTAGGCGATGGCTCCAGTAGTAGGGTACTGCTGCTGTGCTGTGTGGTGTTCTGCACACAAGGATGCCTCCTCCAAAACAGATTCATTCGTCCAATTTACACTCAGAGCCTCAGACACTGCCATTATGTGATGTCAAGTTAACACGATTGTCACATATTTCAGCAGGTCACCAATTTCACCGTAACACCACCATGCTGGAGTGACCGAGTATTTGGCTTTAGTAGAGGCTTCAGTGTAATGACACAGTCACACAGACAGACATCAACATTTAGAAAAACAAATACCTTTTAGAATATGGTTAGAATATTCGTATGATGCCAAGTAAAGCAGTCTCAGGTCTTGACATGTTCCTGGGTGTAAATAAAATTAAATACAGATCCACGACAGGTTTGACAGCTAGCTAGCCAGCTCATAAAACAAAGTGATAGGGCTATCCGGTCCGGATGAGCCACTCGATCTCGGCACTGTCTAGTGAGCTAATCTAGTGAGCTAATTTAAGACTTCCGGTGGACGATCTCTTCAAAATAAGAGTACCCTCTAGAGTATTGAAAAAAAGTTTAATTTGCACATTAAAACTACAAATTAAGCATTTAAATGATGCTATAAGACACACATTATGTTTCTGTGTAAAAAATAAGTAATTAAATAACATAAAAAGTTATCTAAATGGATAAATGCTATTCACTGGAGTGCATGGACTTTATAAAGTGGACACTGGACAAAAGACGGAACTCTCTTGGTTTTATTATGGCAGCTTACCACAGGTCTCTGGGTTGTTATACCGCCACCTACTGTATACAGTGTTTCTGCTTGACCTATTGGAATACGGTATCTGTGCAAACTGATTTTACAGCAGTGGTTCTTAAAGTGGGGTCCGGGGACCCCCAGGGGTCCTTGATGGGAGTTCCAGAGGGTCCCCAGCTAAATGATAGTTCTGAACCAAATGGACCCTGGGTCTCTAACTCTGAGAGTGTAAATACGAATGGAACCATTTTAATTTCAAGGACCCCCCCAGTTTGACATGTATTTGGCTAAGGACCCTCTTTTAATGGCATCTCTGGGACTCTAATGTATACAGTAAACATCAATGTTAATTTAACTCTGAGAGTGTAGGCTACAAATGGACCCGCTATGGTCAATTTGGTTCCATTTGTAGCCTACACTACTCTCAGAGTTACAGATCGACCCATAAGGGTCCATTTGGTTCCAAACTATAATTTAGCTGGGGACCCCCTGGAACTCCAAGGACCCTCACCCCACTTTGGGAACCACTGCTTTGCCACACTAATTATAAACTCACGATTATGTCATGTATAGGGCCTATCAGTTTATCTAGAGAGAGCGTTTTCGCAGTGAGCTTAATAGAGAGAACTCTAGCAGCACATTTACATGACATGACTGCCATCTGGTGGCAGTGCATGGGGGGCACAGTCAGATTTCCTAGAGTCAGAACAAACCGGCACACGCAATTTGCACACCCAAGATTTGAGTCAAAAACGTTCGCTCTGAGAGATGTGATTTGCATGATTTATTTATTTTCCTGTCCTGCACACAAAGTGCCCAACCCTCATGGGATTATAAGACACCATTTCACATTTACCTTTACAGCATGTTTACATTATATTCATAATACATTAAATTACAACTCAGAGTTATGCAGTGTTCTGTCTTCAAGTTCTCTCCCAAGCCTTGACATATGAATTCAGCCACAACAAAAACTCCTTTGTCAAAACATACATCCATTTTTTCATATTTTAACTCAAGGGAATCCATACAAATAGAAGATATCTTATTAAAAAATATACGTCTCTTATGACTTATGTTATTACATCATATTTAGAGCAGTAAAACAAAAAAGTGGATTTCATTTTCAACAACAGAACAAGCCGTACTGTATATGGGCATACAAGGGGGATCTGGTCCCTATGCCCATGGTAATGTGCATACAGTGTTATATGGGACCGACCGACTTAAAACTTAAACCTCCACGAAGTGATGTGCGTATTCTACTATACCTATACCTTACACCTACCTCCTGGATCCTTGGGAAAAGAAGAAAAGACTGTTTATGTCTCTCTTTGAACTCTTACCTTTATTATCCTTTTGATGTCAACTTCTAAATAAATCCAGCCTGCGGGCGAACAGTGTATGTGTCTTGGTTTTGGGTCAAAGTGCGACAACATGTACCCACATCTGCCACTTTCCCAGGTGCCCACATTTCCCGAGTGCCGCGGATGTTTTCCCCCTTCTCCGTTTTGGTGCCCCCCACTCTACCAACCGATTCATGCAACAGAAGAAGCTAGCGGACACGTTTCATTCTACGGCGGACATACAAACCCGCCGTTCCGACCGCGAGACCATGGCGAGCGCGGCCCACAGAGGCGCCGCCGGCCACGACCAGAGGCGGAATCAGGGCGCAGGTCGCCGCCGAGGCCGCCGGCCGCCGTGCAGCCGGGCACCGAGCCCTGCAGCGCCGAGCCCAGCACCCACAGCGCCTTCTTCCTCCAGCTCCATATACGGCCCTGCCGCCCGGGACGCAGCCCGTCCACGGAAGTCCCCAGAAGTGCCACGTGGCGGCGTGGTGAGGGCCGACCTCCCTCGTGCAGAGCCAGCAGAACCTGCAGCCGGAGCAGGAGGCGCAGGTCACGTGGTTGCAGTTTTTGCGGCTGCTGCCGTCCGTCCTCGACCTGGACGATGTTGAAGGAGGAGCCGTCCACCGTCCGTCTTGATGGAGTAGGTGTAGGCCCGGGCCGCCGGCCATGTTGATGGTGTAGGTGTCGTCGTCGTCGTCGTCGCGTTCCTTGACGACGTCGTCGTCGGGGACGTTGTGGATGACGGCGGCGCACCGAGGACACGCCTTGTGAGAGGCCGCCGCCGCCACGCCACGGCATCCATGGACAAAGACTGCGCAAAGACTTTCTACTTCTTCTGCTATGTAAATTCTTCTTCTTCTTCTACTATGTAAATTATGTAAATGCTTCTTCTTCTTCTTCTTCGTGTAAAGACACTCTGCCACGGAGAGAATACATATACAGCATATATATGACTAACGTCACTGTGACGTAGTTCTGATCGGTCAACGGATGCATTCTGTCTGATGTCTGCCATTCCGTTCATTCTACGGTGGACCCGTATACGGGTATCTCATCATTCTACGTCGGACTTGCTCTAGAAGACTACACAGATCATTCTACGGTGGACTTTCTCTAGAAGACTACACAGATCAAATGACGAGATACCCGTACGATAATTGACTGGCCAATCGATCATTGGTGATTGGCTACGGATGTTGTGGATAGTTCCTATCCTTCAGTCGTTTCTTTCCGCCCTTCCTGAACTCCATGACGCCGATGGTGAGCTTCGACACGGCCGCGTCAAAGTTCTCCTCGGCCTCCACGACCGCGCGCTCTCCAGCTCGGCGCCCAGGTCGAAATCGGAGCCTGCGCACGGCAGCGGCCGAGTCCACGGCAGCATCGGGGGCAGAGTCCGGGTGTGTGCCAGCGGCCTCTCCGTGGTGTCTTTGAAGATCTCGTTCAGGAGGCGGAGCACGGCCACGCCGTCGCCCCAGGAATGTTCAAAGTTGACGGCCGCTTGGCCAGAACGAGGCTGAAGGATTTGTCGTACCAGCGGTTGCAGCCGTCCCCGTGCAGCATGTTGTGGGACATGTGGACGTCGTCCCGCATGCTCTCGTCGTCCAGACAGAGGCAGAAGAGGGCACTGTCGACGATCCGCAGCGGCGAGTAGCTTGTCCCTCAGTGTGGCCCACACGTCCCTGTTCTCGCTGGTCAGGACCCCGAAAGGAAAGGCGGGCGCGGGGGTAGGGTCGAAATGTAGCTGGTGTTCTTGTTGTTGTCGTCCCGAGCTACTAGTTCTTCGTTCAACTGTTTCCCCACACTGCTCATGAAGTCACGTGCCAGTTTCCCTGAACTGTTCGTCGTCCAACAGTGGCCTCTGTGCGGCCAAATATCTCTTAATTGTGTCTTCCAGTTTAGGGATAGGTAGTCTTGGCAAGCTCCTTTGATAGTGCATAGAGGGTACAATACTTTGATGCAAGTACTCCAGTGGAGGCCCATTTTGGCCCAGTGTTTCTGGAGAGGTAATTGCGCTTATTGATGACCAGTGCTTGACCAGTGCTTTGATCCTGAAGCATTTTAGACTGTGGGAAAAGAGAGGTAACCTCTTTACCATTCTCCCGCCTCTTCGATCTCTGCCGAGATTCACCAAGTTCCCATCCAAGGGAAAGAGGAGTTCCGTAGCCTTCTATTAGGTAATCTATATCTGTATTTGTGTCCCTTTATGCCTACATATGGAGATCACTGACATCATAACACTGATGTCATAGACTTCCCTTCAAGTAATATTAACAAGGATATCTCACACAAGTAGATCTTTCTTATCCTTGCCTGGGACCAAGGATAATTCTCAAGTATGATTCCAGGCCAGCTAAGTTGACGTGTGGCCTCATCCATCCATACATACCCTGATTTATATTATGTATTGTGTATGTGTGTATTGTAACCTCGGCTACATTGAAAATGAGGGCTTGCCCTCAATTCTACTTCAGAGTATAAATACAGATGATGATGAGGATTGGGAGATCTAAAGGTCAGAGGTCTTTTGAGTCTGTGACCGTTTCTCATGACCCTCTACCATTATTCCCAAGAAGAAAATACGGTATAAAAACAATAGGGGCCTTCGTTCCCCTCAGGCTTGGCTCCTAATGGTGCGACCTACTCCTCCCGTAAAATGAGCTGTGGTTTATATATTTGCCAGTGACTATTTTATTCATTACTTGCGCAAGCAGAGCGCGCAAGTAATCATTTCGCTTGGTCTCTTCGAAGTGAAGCCAAGTTTTTTTCAACCGTAAGTCTGTGCCTGGTTTGCTGGGACCAGTTACATATATGTAACTAAAAGTTACATATATGTAACTGGTCCCAGCAAACCAGGCACAGATTTACGGTTGAAAAAAACTTGGCTTCACTTTTTGGAACCAAGTAACCACAGTATACTGCTAATCAAATTACAACTACATACTCTGTATGTATCTCTTACGTCATCACTGACGTAAGTGTTTATATCACCGTAAGTCTGTGCCTGGTTTGCTGGGACCAGTTACATACGTATACACACCATGTACTCTGGTCCCAGTTCTCAACGATGACGTAATGTTGTAACTGGTCCCAGCAAACCAGGCACAGACTTACGGTTGAAAAAAACTTGGCTTCACTTTTTGGAACCAAGTAACCACAGTATACTGCTAATCAAATTACAACTACATACTCTGTATGTAGTTGTAATGTGATTTGTAATTTGTAAATCTGTGCCTGGTCTGCTGGGACCAGACTACACAGATGACCATATCTCTTACGTCATCACTGAGAGCTAGTCATATACACACCATGTACTCTGGTCCCAGTTCTCAACGATGACGTAATGTTGTAACTGGTCCCAGCAAACCAGGCACAGACTTACGGTTGAAAAAAACTTGGCTTCACTTTTTGGAACCAAGTAACCACAGTATACTGCTAATCAAATTCCAACTACATACTCTGTATGTAGTTGTAATATGATTTGTAATTTGTAAATCTGTGCCTGGTCTGCTGGGACCAGATGACCATATCTCTTACGTCATCACTGAGAGCTAGTCATACATATACACACCATGTACTCTGGTCCCAGTTCTCAACGATGACGTAATGTTGTAACTGGTCCCAGCAAACCAGGCACAGACTTACGGTTGAAAAAAACTTGGCTTCACTTTTTGGAACCAAGTAACCACAGTATACTGCTAATCAAATTACAACTACATACTCTGTATGTAGTTGTAATGTGATTTGTAATTTGTAAATCTGTGCCTGGTCTGCTGGGACCAGACTACACAGATGACCATATCTCTTACGTCATCACTGAGAGCTAGTCATATACACACCATGTACTCTGCTCCCAGTTCTCAACGATGACGTAATGTTGTAACTGGTCCCAGCAAACCAGGCACAGACTTACGGTTGAAAAAAACTTGGCTTCACTTTTTGGAACCAAGTAACCACAGTATACTGCTAATCAAATTACAACTACATACTCTGTATGTAGTTGTAATGTGATTTGTAATTTGTAAATCTGTGCCTGGTCTGCTGGGACCAGACTACACAGATGATCATATCTCTTACGTCATCACTGAGAGCTAGTCATACATATACACACCATGTACTCTGGTCCCAGTTCTCAACGATGACGTAATGTTGTAACTGGTCCCAGCAAACCAGGCACAGACTTACGGTTGAAAAAAACTTGGCTTCACTTTTTGGAACCAAGTAACCACAGTATACTGCTAATCAAATTACAACTACATACTCTGTATGTAGTTGTAATGTGATTTGTAATTTGTAAATCTGTGCCTGGTCTGCTGGGACCAGACTACACAGATGACCATATCTCTTACGTCATCACTGAGAGCTAGTCATATACACACCATGTACTCTGGTCCCAGTTATCAACGATGACGTAATGTTGTAACTGGTCCCATTAAACCAGGCACAGACTTACGGTTGAAAAAAACTTGGCTTCACTTTTTGGAACCAAGTAACCACAGTATACTGCTAATCAAATTACAACTACATACTCTGTATGTATCTCTTACGTCATCACTGACGTAAGTGTTTATATCACCGTAAGTCTGTGCCTGGTTTGCTGGGACCAGTTACATACGTATACACACCATGTACTCTGGTCCCAGTTCTCAACGATGACGTAATGTTGTAACTGGTCCCAGCAAACCAGGCACAGACTTACGGTTGAAAAAAACTTGGCTTCACTTTTTGGAACCAAGTAACCACAGTATACTGCTAATCAAATTACAACTACATACTCTGTATGTAGTTGTAATGTGATTTGTAATTTGTAAATCTGTGCCTGGTCTGCTGGGACCAGACTACACAGATGACCATATCTCTTACGTCATCACTGAGAGCTAGTCATATACACACCATGTACTCTGGTCCCAGTTCTCAACGATGACGTAATGTTGTAACTGGTCCCAGCAAACCAGGCACAGACTTACGGTTGAAAAAAACTTGGCTTCACTTTTTGGAACCAAGTAACCACAGTATACTGCTAATCAAATTCCAACTACATACTCTGTATGTAGTTGTAATATGATTTGTAATTTGTAAATCTGTGCCTGGTCTGCTGGGACCAGACTACACAGATGACCATATCTCTTACGTCATCACTGAGAGCTAGTCATACATATACACACCATGTACTCTGGTCCCAGTTCTCAACGATGACGTAATGTTGTAACTGGTCCCAGCAAACCAGGCACAGACTTACGGTTGAAAAAAACTTGGCTTCACTTTTTGGAACCAAGTAACCACAGTATACTGCTAATCAAATTACAACTACATACTCTGTATGTAGTTGTAATGTGATTTGTAATTTGTAAATCTGTGCCTGGTCTGCTGGGACCAGACTACACAGATGACCATATCTCTTACGTCATCACTGAGAGCTAGTCATATACACACCATGTACTCTGCTCCCAGTTCTCAACGATGACGTAATGTTGTAACTGGTCCCAGCAAACCAGGCACAGACTTACGGTTGAAAAAAACTTGGCTTCACTTTTTGGAACCAAGTAACCACAGTATACTGCTAATCAAATTACAACTACATACTCTGTATGTAGTTGTAATGTGATTTGTAATTTGTAAATCTGTGCCTGGTCTGCTGGGACCAGACTACACAGATGATCATATCTCTTACGTCATCACTGAGAGCTAGTCATACATATACACACCATGTACTCTGGTCCCAGTTCTCAACGATGACGTAATGTTGTAACTGGTCCCAGCAAACCAGGCACAGACTTACGGTTGAAAAAAACTTGGCTTCACTTTTTGGAACCAAGTAACCACAGTATACTGCTAATCAAATTACAACTACATACTCTGTATGTAGTTGTAATGTGATTTGTAATTTGTAAATCTGTGCCTGGTCTGCTGGGACCAGACTACACAGATGACCATATCTCTTACGTCATCACTGAGAGCTAGTCATATACACACCATGTACTCTGGTCCCAGTTATCAACGATGACGTAATGTTGTAACTGGTCCCATTAAACCAGGCACAGACTTACGGTTGAAAAAAACTTGGCTTCACTTTTTGGAACCAAGTAACCACAGTATACTGTAGGGCTGGGCGATATGGCAAAATCTCATATCACGATATAGAAAATATTTTATCACGATAACGATATACTCACGATATAGCAATTTTTTTGTAAATTCAATTAATTAATATATTGTTAACAATTTCACATGGTAAAATGCAGTTTGAAATGATATACTCAACAAATATAGGTATGGTACTAAATATTTCTTTTATTTAGAACCCTGGAGCAATAGAAAACACTACAGAACAGTAGTGATTTGAATATTTGCACTTTGTTTAAACACCAAGCGTGGTGCTGGTGCACACACACAGGTGCAAAAAAATCTGCTTAACATTCCACATTACAAAACAAATACCAAATGTAAAGTTGTAAACATTAAACAATCTGTTCTAATTCTTCCCATTCTCAGGCAGGTCTTACAGGTTAATTATAGCTTGGTAGAACCACTCCCCCTGCTGGACAAAGGCTAGGGGTATCAGAATATAGCTTTCAGCTGCCAAAAACAATTATAGGAACCTGAGTCCCTGACCCCAGTTTTGGTTTTCCTTCAGAAAACAGAACCACTGTTACATGAATATTACATCATTCATGACATGATGCACACACACACACACACACACACACACACACACACACACACACACACACACACTCATGCTGCTTGCACGCAAACAATTTTAAACAAAATTGTAAACTTTAAGTTTAAAGCTGCAGCTCAGCAAAATCAGGCTCACAGCCTCACAACAAAATAAATCTCTTAAGTTTGAACGGTAGGCCAGGCCTTAGCAGCAAACAGAAATACAGGCCTAGGCCCTAAACTGAGGTAAACAAAACTTCAAGTATAGCACATTGGATCACATCCAATTAAACATGTAAACAAAATAAGACTTGATAAAGTTGACACTGACATCATCTTTGCATATAGTTCTCAGTGACTCAGTCTTCAAAATCTAGGTTGCGTGCAAGGAATGTAAGCTCTTCTACTCTTGAGGGTTTCAGTGCTGCCCTCTGGCATGTCACAATGTTCCCACTGGTGCTGAAAGCCCGCTCTGAAGGGGAACTTGTGGCAGGGATGCATAGATATTTCTTTGCTAGCTTGGCCACTAGGGGAAAATGTGACTCGTTCTCCTGCCACCATTGTAGTGGCTCTATTTTTCGACCAACGGGCAGTAGGAGATAGAGGTTGATCTCGTTTTCAATGGCTTCTCTGCTTGAAGGGGCATGGCTTCGCTTCGCTGGTGTTTCAAAATCAAAGTAACTGCTTAAAGTTTTCTTTTTCTTCTTAGATGTAGGAACCTCCTCTGAATCTGGCTGATCCTGAGTGGCAGCAGCAGCTGATGGAAGGGCCTCTCCTTCCTGGGCCACCATCTTCTGCAGGTCTGCAGCAGCTCTCGTCTTTATGTAGCCCACCTTCTCTGGCTTGATGTATGTGGTTTTGAACCGAGGGTCAACAAGAGAAGCCATGTCAAGCAAATCCTGGGTTTCCTCGTCGTCATACTTCTCATTTAGGTATTTTAGTACACCTTCTTTGATGGTCGTGGTGAGCTCAGTGTCTTCATTCTTTTTCTGGAGTAGATCAGTGTTGAACAGATGGAGGACGGGTTTCAAGTAGGAAACACTTGGGTAAAGATCCCCAGACAAGGCATCCGTAAACTCCTTGAGAGGACTAAGAGCCCTGTTGATGGACTCCAGAACGTCTATGTCCTGCCAAGTTGGGACCAGGTGACGTACCTTCTTGTCGGCACGGAGGACCTGTGAGATGGCTTTCTCCTGCTCGAGCACCCTTTCAACCATGGCTTGCATAGAGCCCCACCTCGTAGGGGTTTCTGTGATCAGCTGATGAGTGGGCAAGGGTGGCATTTGATCTGCTTGAGCCTTGGCCAGCGCCTTTCTTCTCTTCCAGGAATTGGAGAACGCAAGCACAATCTTCTTGCAGACACCGACTGCTCGATCAACCTTGTCCAGTTTCAGACTATGCCCTGTGTAAATAAAGGAGAAGTAAATGTACAGTTCTATACCTATTTTTTAATACACATTTTACTTGTCCTCTACACTGTAGAGGACAAGTAAAATGTATTAATTTCATTCGTTTTATATTTATAGGTTCATATAAATGGACAGTTTGAGTATTTGTGTAAACACAAACATTGTGTAACTCAAACATTGAAGATAAAAGTGAGGACGCAAATTGTGATTGGCCATAATGAGATCATGTATTATGATGAATTGATAAGCGTGCCCCTCACTTCACATGGGTGTGATTTGTAGCTTTTAACTGGCTTTTTAACTATTGCAGGAAAATGTTGCCATTATGGGAGTTACTATAACAGTAACTGACAGTATACAAATGGACCTATATTCTATTTGTATTATTGTATATTGTCTGTAGTTATTTTAATAATTTTTAAGTCTAGGTATTTATTACTGTACTATGAAATGAACTGATATATATATATATATATATACATGCATTTTTAGCATTTATATTAAATCTATATGCATATTTTTTGATTGATACACTTTGTCACTTACCGATGGCTAAATGAAGACGGTGGCCAAAGCACTGTAGGCGTGTCATTTCATTCAGCTGAAAGGCAAGGATGTTGTTGGATGCGTTGTCTGTAGTGACACAGACAAGGTGATCCTCCTCCAGTCCCCACGACTCGAGAGCCTCTGTGAAACCTTTGGCTATGTTTTCTCCAGTGTGCTCATCTGGGAAATAACTCGTCTGTAAACACCGACTGCGGAGGTTCCACGTTGGGTCGATGTAGTGTGCCGTCAGACTCATATATGGATGGGTCGCTCGGCTCGACCACATGTCAGTTGTTGCAGAGTAAAACATGCCGTTGCTAATCTCCCTCTCCACTTTGCCTCTGCACTCGGCATATAAACGAGAGACAAACTTATTCATGTATTTTCGGCTGGGTATTTCGTATCTAGGATCGAGCTTTTTCATCATCGCCTTAAACCCCCGTTTCTCCAGCGTGTAGATCGGAACGCTGTCTAAACAGATGTGATGGGCAACACCCATAGTAATCTCCTTCCATCTTCGGGAGTCATGGGTATATGGTGTGCCACGGCAAAATGACTCTTGCAACGTCTGTGTCTGGGGCTTTTTCTTCTGAACGTCAGGCCCTGGTTTTGCTGCCTTCAAACGTTGACTCTCGCTGTATTCTTTGTCGTGATTCTTTTTCAGGTGATAAAATAAGTTAGTCGTGTTGGAATCCGCCGATGGGACCGGTGAGCGGCAGACTTTACACAATACTGTGGTCTGGTCCGTGTCCGTCTTTTTAAATCCAAACCACTTCCATACAATGGAAGACGTTGCCCCTCTTTTAGGTGCAAGCTCCTCGGCTTGTGGTCGTGTTGGCTCACTTGGCTGGTCATCTTCTTTTTCATTATTATTATTACCGTCAGCTATCGCAGCGTCACCCTCCATGTCGTTTGTTTTCAGTGCGGTCAGCTGCTGGGAATGCCGTATATAAGCGCTGTGACGTAAAATACTGCCGTAAACACTGCCGTAAAGCGAAACGGCGATATAAACGATATAGCTTATTTTTCGTGATAGACATTTTCTATCGAAAATACGATATATATCGTCATATCGCCCAGGCCTAGTATACTGCTAATCAAATTACAACTACATACTCTGTATGTAGTTGTAATTTCATCGTCATCACTGTCATACATACATATACACTCATACATATACACACCATGTACTCTGGTCCCAGTTCTCAACGATGACGTAATGTTGTAACTGGTCCCAGCAAACCAGGCACAGACTTACGGTTGAAAAAAACTTGGCTTCACTTTTTGGAACCAAGTAACCACAGTATACTGCTAATCAAATTACAACTACATACTCTGTATGTAGTTGTAATGTGATTTGTAATTTGTATTTTAAAACAATTGACAAGTAATAAAATAATTATACTGTATAATATATCTTAATTCAGTTTATATACCTTTTTTTTCCATCACATATCAATGATTCATTTTTCTGTAAAAAAGTAGTTAGGTAGCAAATAGTTACACGTAATGATTATACATTTCAAACGTTCCTTCACAGAGATACTGAGATATGATAGTTTCCAGCGGTCGAAAGTACTTGCGCGCTCTGCTTGCGCACTAGTAGGCCATTTATGGCCTACTAGTGTGCAACAAGCAAGTATGCACTCGGCAGAGTGCAGTTCTAGTTTATTAATGTATTTGTTTGTTTGTTTGTTTATTTTCTGTTCCTGTTGGTCATGGCTGCCAGATCCCACCTGATATCAAGTGGGAGTTCTGACTGCTCCAGACCGTACTGAAGAACCGCTAACTTGGATAAAGTCTTCAGACTAGGACTCAAGTCCAAGATGTACAGGTCATCCGGTGTGTTGAGATCCCATCCCCCGAAGATGATGACACAGTCTCCCACCATGCAACAGCACATCCCAGGCATCCCTGAACGTGGGCCTTTCCCCTTGGGCTCAACCTGCCTCCAGGAGAAGGTCTCTGGAATGAATTTCCACAGATCACTGAAGATCTGGCTAGACTTTTCACCACCAATTATGTACAGCTCTCCATTGTAGGCAAAGGCTGAATGAAACCTGCGTTCCTCTGTGAGCAGCTGTGTAGACGGTGCACTCAGCCAGAGATTGGTCTTTGTGTCAAACACTCTGACGCTGTTGTAATAGTTCCTCTGTCGCTCTCTGCCTGCAAATACAAACATGCTTGTGCCAATGACGGTGGCAGAGTGACCCGACGAAGCAGCCGTAGGAGTGACTCCTGCGTTAACTAAAGCCCAGGACATCGCGGCGGTGTCCAACTTGTACATGCTATCCGTGCGTCCCATCCGGGTGTACCCCGCATGGATATACATGACCTTCCCCAGCACACAGGCCGAGTGGTTATACCTCGCCTCTGGAACAGCCCCGCCGGAACTCTCGGGCCTCAACCATTTGTGGGCGTCGGCATCGAATGCGTAAAGCCGGTTGCAGTAAGGCCTCCCTCCCCAGACGTATATTATCGCATCTTCTTCTATCAGGACAGCTGTGTGTCCCCTGCGGCCGGAAGGGACCCCCGGGGGACGTTCTCCTCTTCTAGTTGTCTCTTCTGGGGGCAACTTTGTCCAACGAAAAGACACTGTGTTGAAGATGTGCACGTCGTCCCGATCACTGTCGTCGTCCCAGAAGTCTACAAAGCAGAACACCTCGTGCTCCACTGTGACGGCAGCAGAACCGTACGCTGCCGGAGCTCCGTCCAGATGCGACGTCCAGCGGAGCATTTCTCACGCCACGGATCGAGTTGGGTTTGCCTTAAGACTCTCTGTAAAACAGTCGAGTCCTAAATGCTTATAGAATTTGGTTCAGTGGGACAAACTGTCACACAGAGTTGTATACAACCACACAGAAGATGAGTTGGGTTGGCCAATCAGGAAAGCTGACTACTGTTGATCCCCCTTATATAGAACATTGAAATATTATGTTCAGCAGTGTTGATGAAAAGCTTTGATGGGGAAGTCACAACTGGCTACATAATCGTTCGGTAAAATGTTTCTAAATAGAGGTCGTATTTGTTCGATGGTTCATTTTCAAGGACATGGTTGTGATGATGGCATTGTGACGTCGTGTGTGTGATGATGTCATTACTCCAACTGACTGACATCAGGGTGATGTAGTCTGAAAACCCACCTTTTCAGACTCCATCATGGCCCGTAGCACAGACTTAGATAGCATTATAGCAGATAGCCTGGCTAAAATATCGATCATCAAATGATTCGTCTGACTGGAACACATATAAACATTTAAGGAACACATGTAAAACCAAAACTAGAAATGCAGAAGCAAATTTCTACAAGGACTGTCTAAATAATGATTTCAACAACCCCAAAAAATTCTGGAACAGAATTAATAACATTTAATAAAACAAGTAAAACTCCAAATCTCTTTAAGATCAATGACGGGCTAACTGGCGATCCTTCCATAATAGCCAATGCTTTTAGTCACCACTTCTCCTCTGTTTGCAGCTCCCAATCTCATGCCCCCCCGAATAATCCCAGAGTTGGTAGCTCCTTCTCTTTTGCCAAAATCACTCCAACTGATGTCGAACTGGCAATCCAGGAGTTACGGTCAGGTGCTGCTGGTCCTGATGGTTTAGAGATCAAATTCCTGAAAATTGCACCTCATATTCTCTCATTCCCACTCTCTCATTTATTTAATCTTTCTTTATCAACATGTGAAATTCCGTCAATCTGGAAATGTGTCAGTGTCACCCGCCTACATAAAGCTGGAGATCCTCATGATCTCAACAACTATAGACCAATTTCTATTATAAATAGCACAGTAAAGATTTTTGAAAAGTTAATCTTTAAACAACTCTCCAAGTATGCCAATAACTTTCACATTCTATCTCCATTTCAATCTGGCTTCAGACCCAATTTTTCCACCACTACAACACTCCTAAAATTTACAAATGATATGTTTTCATCATTCGAAAACGGCATGCACACAGGTGCTATATTTATCGACCTTACCAAGGCATTCGATCTTGTAGACCACTACCTACTCCTCGACAAATTATACTCCATTGGTCTCTCCCGAGAATCAGTTCTCTGGTTTAATTCATATCTCCATCTTAGACGTCAGTGTGTCTCGTTTCAGGGGAACCGATCTGAATTTAAAATTATAGAGAAAGGCGTACCTGGGGCCTCTGCTTTTCTCCATTTTTATTAATGACCTACCCACAATCTGTTCCGATTGCCAAATTCAATTATATGCCGATGACACAGTCATCTACGCATCAAATTCTGACATTGCCCAAATCCAGTGTACATTACAGGCTGACTTTGATGCAGTTCAAAGATGGTTCCATCTCAACAAGCTGATATTAAACAAAAATAAATCTGTTAGCATGCTCTTTTCCACAAGACCAACTTCTTTGCCTCTAGCAATTACATTTGCTGACGGCACACAGCTCGAAATGGTTGACAAATTTAAATATCTCGGCCTCTGGCTCGACCCTCAACTGACATTCGAGCCTCACATCACCTCTGTTATCCAGAAAGTTAATTTCAGTCTGAAAATGTTATATCGATCAATTAACTGTTTCACCCTTCAGGTCAGGAAAATAATCATCTCTCAACTAATTCTCCCTATCTTAGACTATGCTGACATTGTTTACCAAAATACCTCCGATACACACCTCTATCCCCTCAACGTAACATACAACAATCTCTGTAGATTTATACTGAGGTGTCCCTATATGACCCACCACTGTACCCTGTACGAGTCCCTCAACTGGCTAACACCAAAAGCTCGAAGACACTCTCACTGGCTTCTATTTATCTTTAAATGCATACACTTCAATTACCCGGAATACTTAAAACAATATCTACGTCCCTTCAGCTCACCATACAACCTGAGGCACACTGACCATCTTTACCTTACAGTCCCCACCAACATCAGAAAAGTAGTTGGTCGGCGTGCTTTTAAATTTAAAGCTCCTGTCGACTGGAACAATCTCCCCAGTTCCCTCAGATCCATTAACTCCTTCAATATTTTTTAAGTGTCTATCTTTACCCATCTCCAAATACCATGCTCCTGCTTCTAAATGCCTCCTATTGTTTGGATTGTTCTCTCTCTCCCTACATCATGTGGCAAATGTACTATTTACTATTTTCAAGTGCATGTTTGTACTCTGTCATGATGTATTGACAATGTTGTTAATGCATTCTCACGTCTGTCATGATGCTCGGCCTGATGTTCTTCCGATGTATGTTCATCATCTTGTATACTATACCATATTGACTTATTGATACAGTGTTGGGGGTTAATAGGTGGGATGGGAGCAGCTAGTTTTGGGAGAGCTTTGTTGTTTGTTAAACACGATTTAAACGTCAAACAGCACACGAAGCCATCAACTTTGTTGTGGTTTAGACGAAATTCGAATACGTTGCACGGTTTGCCCGCTATCGCAGTTCAAAGTGTGTTTGGTCTGAGCAAAAATCTCGACTCACAGTGTCGCACGCCCAGAGACCAGCTCAGAGTGAGAAGCCACTGTGAAGACTGTACCGAAATTCTCAGAACAAATCGTCCTCACGGCCAAAATATTAACTTTACACGCATGGGTTTCGGTAATTTTGTAGCCACACTCGTCCTCTTTCACCCAATGTCACAAAGATAGCCCAGATGCATACGGTACGTGAACTACAGCCCTGAAAGCGACAGGTGTACCATCATAATGTGTCATAAAGCTCCATGTTAACTGCCTGAATGAGTCAGCAATTTTTTCATCACAAACACAATTTCTTAACTCGCTCTTATAACCACGTTTTTTATCGTACCAATACCACGGTCGCACACGGCGTACCTCAATGTCTCGGGTCACTCACGGCGAAAACAAAAATCGCATTCGACTTTTACTTTTTGCGATAGAGCAATTTGTTCGGACCGTATGTCTGAACGAATTCTCTCATTGAGTCAGTGTGGTTTTAACTTTCAATAAATTAGCCATGTGAAAATGATACATTGTTAATGATTCAAGGTGAAGTTGACCACCTCTCACACACGCACGCACACGAACGCGCACGCACACACACACACACACACACACACACACACACACACACACACACACACACACACACACATTGAAAGTCAATGGAGACAATTGGGGAAACACGTAACTCTGTCATTTCTCAACCGTTTCAGACGCGGGGTGGCTCGCCGGAACCGGGCCCTGAGCGCGCGCACACACACACACAGACACACACACACACACACACACACACACACACACAAACCCTGTCTTCCTATTGGCTGGCCTTTACACAGCTCTAACTTTGCATGCTGCAAGCAAACACATGAATACATGGACGTTAAAAGGCCATTTCACCCACTTCCAAGTGTCGTGGCCACTCGAGACCTGCACCAATCGACTCAGCGTCACCGAATTAGTTAAAGGGAAGGGTCACAAAAGGGTTAGGGTGAGAGTTAAGGATAAAAAAAACCCTTAAAGATTTTTTTTATTTTCAAAATTCCAAAAAACGACTTTGTTTACAAATTTCACCCACCCCTAGTGGACGAACCAAAGGGCCCTCAAGGACGCTGAAGTATCCTATGGATTCACAAGCCTTTGAACTATACTCTAACATGCGTTTGGTTACTGTGGGATGCTCATACCCTGAGTTACAGGCCGATGAAGGCGAACATCGGGAAAATCGGGATTGTCTTTTAAAGGCTCAAATAAAATCGCACATGGTTGTAATAAATATTAAAAAAATCATCATGAAAAGATCTTTAAATTGGCACTTTGAGATCTGCTCTTTCTTGGACTTGTTATAAACAAAAGCGCACAGGATTAATTATCCTAACCGATTTTTACATGTCTTCACTCTAACAATTTTAGCTCCCCAACCAAACGACGCACAGTAATGAAACCTGTATTATAAATTAACTAGTGGCTTTGCAATGGGACCACTTTTGGCGTGATTGGTGCTTCCTGGACCGAACGGCAGCCTATACAGTTTCAAAACTTCACTTTTCAAAAATGTAAACAAAATGTCCAAAATGGCGGATCGACTCTGATTGGCCGCTCGACACTCTAAGCATGCTGGGTAATGGTTAAATAAACTAAATCAATTAATTTCACCCACTTCCACACATCGTACAGAGAAGAGAATAATATATCTGTGATGGGCTTTCAACCCTCCATCTGCTCGGCACATAAAATCGAGAATTATAAAAAGATTATAAACGTTAGCGTGGGGGCTATTACCATACTATAATATAGGACCCAAAAAATACATTATTTATGCGAGAATATCTTAATGCAAATTAAAGCGAATGCTTTGTGCGTTTTGAGAAGCCTTTCTTTCACTGTTTGAAGTAATTCAAGTCATTCAATTCAATTCAAGTCATTAAAGTCATTTAAAAAATAAAATCACATCATAAAAAGATTCGGCATAGCCTATATACTGATAAAAAAAAAATTGCAAAGTTTTATTCTCCTATGTGGGGGGATAATTCCTTTGCCTTTTCTTGCCGTGGCTCAGACAAATATTTTTTAATTTATATGATTTCATCTTTATTCAGCACCCTTTCTTTTTGCAAAGTGTTATTCTCCTATGTGGGGGGATAATTCCTTTGCCGTTTCCTGCCGTGGCTTTAATTTATATTATTACAACATATCTTGCTTGGATGTGAGCAGACCGTACTGGTCAAAACTCAAAAGCAGTCATTAATCCCAGCCATGCTGTTAAAATGAGTCTGTTTTGGGTCCAAACACTCCTGTCTCAAAACATGAAACCACATGTTATGATGTTGGGCCACAAAAACTAAAACAAACCAATTCAAGCCTTCAGTGCCACTGCCTCTATATATACAAAACATAGAAACGTCATTACCGTACTTAACTGTTATTCAGTGACCGCATGTCTCTGCCAGTGAAGGCTTACACTAGCCCCGCAAGCAGAACCCAAATGTAGTAAAGTTTCTGACACTTTGATTACTTTACCCATTGGGTCCTGTTTCACGCTGGGCTGCCGCCAGTTACGCACACACACGTGTAAACACGCCATGAGAAACGATTCTGCGCGCTTTTACCATGTTTTTTCATGTGTTGACTTACGAATGTGCGAACTATAAGTACCTTACATACCATACCGACACATCTCCTGTGTCGCGGAAGCCGTTAAGTATTTTTAATCCATGATTGATTAAAAATGTCGCTTCTTCCTACCTTGTTTATTGACACCTCATTGTACCGCCTATCTGGCTAGCTAGTGGTGCTATAGCTATGACGGAGCAGATCAGAGGCAGGGACGTAGCCCGCAAAGCCAACCGCACATCGGGAGGCGGTACAATAAACGGTAAATAAACAAGAAGAAATCAAAGCGACATTTTTAATCAAACATGGATTAAAAATACTTAACGGCTTCCGCGACACAGGAGATTTTATCAGAGGTATGTAAGGTACTTATAGTTCGCACATTCGTAAGCAAACACAGGAAACAACGTGGTAATAGCGCGCCGATCGACGAAACGATGAGTTTGTTTATATCCGCGTTCCAACAATCGCATTAGAAAAGCTTAGCATGGCCAGGAACCCTATATAAAGCGACAATCAAATTTCATAAAAGCTTTATGTAGGGTTCCGAGAGGGGCTAGGCTTACACAAACCCTGACTCACAGCCAGGAAGCCGTATTTTTAGACCCAACAATGGACGCATACTGCAGAAGTTGTGAATCGGTAGCGAGGCGGAGGGACCCGAGGTCTAGCAAAATTAGCAGAACAGAGAAGTGTTCACAACACAGACTGATCATCACACACTGAAGGAGAATGAGCCGTGTCGAAAAACCCCTACACATAACCACGCCTCCAGCAACAGATTCAGGAGTTCTACATGCTCAAACAGAAATGAGAATAGCTTCAGTGATTTTTGTTTTCTAAAAGAAAATAAAGTTTCTCACACAATCACTCTCTCTCTGTGCTCCCGTCTGCTCACTCTGCTGGTAGCAAGAAAGAGCGACATGAGCCTATAAGCAAAAGCAAGCCTAGTGCTGCTTCTGCGTCTGCAGTCACTAGCTGCTAGCACATCTGTTAGCACTGTTGCTAACAGAGGCTATCGCTGCTGTTCATGCCCCCCCACAAACATTTGGTGCGACATCACATGCATTTAGTCATGCCTGGTACAGCACACTACTCGGTTAAAAAATACTCATGTTTCCGTTTCCCCTGTCGGAAATATAGCAGTGTTGGTAATGAAAGGGATGTTGTTTTTACCGTGTGTGGGTCTACACTGCAGTAGGCTATGGTAGACCTAATCTAGTGTAAAAATACCCAGGACTGTTGTATAGAATTGAGTTATTGTCTAACAAGTGCTGAAGGTTAAAAAGTACATTTTGTGCTGGATGCTGTTGGCAGATTTGATCCATCGTAACTCCTGAAACAAAGCAATTATTATGGAAACACAGGACTACAAATAAAGCCTTCAGTACAAAACAGAACTTAATGATGAAATTAGGGCTGTCAAAATAACTGGAGTTTAAAAATGTAACGCAATTAATCCATGACCCGCCCCATGCATCCCATCCACTATGATGGGGAAAAAAACTGTTATTGCCATAAATGGCTAAACTATTTACACAGAGACTCTAATCACAGAGACACACCATCCTGCCACACTGCATTGTTATAAAGAATAACACATACATATTATGTAAATGTATATATCCGCCTTATCTTTCCATTGCCACAACAATACACAGAAAAAACATGGCATATTTTTGGACATGGTTCGAATGGGGATTCATTTTTAAGCTGAAGTGATTATTCTCATTACAAATTGTAATCATTTGACAGCCCTAGAAGAAATGTCATTGGGGCGTCGGTGGTTCAGACGTTCGAACCCGGGCTCAAGTGTCCTTGAGCAAGACTCTGAACCCCTGATTGCTCCTGATGTGCAGGTTGGTGCCTTGCATGGTTTCCTCTGGCATCGGTGTGTGAATGGGTGAATGCATATCTATGTAAAGTGCCTTGGATTAAAGGCACTTAATGTGGCCCTCGGGTTAATATCAGAATACTGATATATTATTGATTTGCAAACATGACGGAAGGGGGGCCCAAATACTTGTGCGATGTTCTTCTGGTACAAACTGGTCTATCAGGCAGTCTGTCACTCACCGCCACCTAGCAACTTGGTATGCACATTATAGCGTTTTCATGTGCGTGTTCGTGTAACTGGTTTCCAATGCAGTTACTTGTTCACGTTTATTATTTGGATTAGGGCTGGGACTTTAAATGATTCATTTCAATTACAGAAACAATGACGCTATAAAAAAAACGAATGCATTTTAGTCGCACTTACGTTTTTGCACCACAGAACCTCTCACGGGACAATTGGAGAAGATGCCGATCAGCATGGCCCAGTTGATAGGAAATTTAATATTTTAAAAGAAAATCACTCATTGATTCACTCGTCTACCAAAACGTTTTTATTGAAAAGTCAAATCACTTATCATTTGATTCCAGGTAGCTTGGTGATTCGCCCCAAGGACTGGAAACCAAAACTTTGCCATTCATATGCCTGCAATCTGTAAAAAAAAAAAAAAAAGTATAGGCTACACATTAATAGTTTGCAGAAGTGCAATGTACCACCACCATTTTCCAATCAAACTCTACAGCAGTTGAAGCAAACGAGGCATCGATTGTAAGATTCAACGACGGTAAAAGGCTGGGCTGCTGCTACGCTAACATTAGCCTGCCTGCCTGGTTGGTGTAATCAGATAGCATTAGCTACAGCCGTGCTGTGCTGTGCTGTGTCGGTCTGCACTGCAGCAGCTCGAGCCGGCCGGAGTACTAAACACGTTTTTAGGAGGAGAAATGGGTCTTCGTGGGTATCCCCAAACACCCACCACGAAGAGGGCAAAGGTAAAAGTAATATCTCTTTTCCTGCTGTCTTACCATTTTGATGCAGTCAAAGTCACGTACGATGTAGTCGAGTCACTCGGCAATTCTCCCTCTGCACAATGTAGGAGGCGGGACTTCCTGTTGGAATATAGAGGCCTTGCACCGACGTCACAAAGTGGGCGGTACCGCGCCCCGCGGCCATGATGGAGATACTCCTGTTGTAAACAAACCGTGGAGTCATTCATTCAGTTTTTAATCACTGAAATGCATCAGCGATGTCAAAACAACAACAATAGAGCCCTATGTGTCTATTGTCTAATGGTGGACATCGACCACTGCACCACCTGTCACCACACTTACCTGCCATTGTGCTGCTGATAGTCAGCTCTGAGCGAGACGGACAGATTCATTCCAAACACAGGGCTTTGTGTGGGACATTGAACTCCAAGGTCATGATTCCACTTCATAAATAAAATAGTAACAATATAATTTTGAGTATTTAAATAAAATACAAGTTGTACTTCAGGGGTTTTCAAGTGAAATATGTTGGGTCTTATATTCAGGCTTTTCTGGAGAGAAGGAATGTGTAATGGAAATTCTTTCATAGGAAGGACATTGAACTCCAAGGTCACTGCAGTGAAGGACATTGAACTCCAAGGTCACTGCAGTGAAGGACATTGAACTCCAAGGTCACTGCAGTGAAGGACATTGAACTCCAAGGTCACTGCAGTGAAGGACTCGGGGCTCTGTGTGGGACATTTAACTCCAAGGTCACTGTCCCTTGTAGTTAGTAGGTATCCCTCCCATGTTGTAATGGACAGTGGGCAGCACTGGGACGTACAGCTGAAATAGGCGCGCCCATAACCCCCGGTAGCGATAATCGTGTTCTTGGCTCTGAAGCGGTGGATAGATCCAAGGTCACTGCAGTGAAGGGCATTGAACTCCAAGGTCACTGCAGTCTTCCTCCAACTCCTCCTCTCCCCACCTAAGGCTGTAGGAACCAACCATAGACTGTAAAAGAATATGGACAAAGCGGTACTAGCTTGTCTGTACATAACATTGTCAAGTACAGTAATTGCATTGTCAAAGTGTGTGTGCACGTACATGTGTCAAGATGTACAAACGCATCTTTTATCTGAATCCATTAGTCGGAATGAAAGGACAGTAGCTGGGAATGTTCCGACAGATTTGGCAAAACTGCTAAAAAAAGAAGAAGAAAAAGAATGGCAATAGTAAATATAGTTCTAAGATACAAAATGAGTACATTGTGTGTCCCATGACAAAACGTTAAGTTTGGTGACACCCATTTGTAACTTTAAATCATATCATTATGAAGTCAACCCATTTTGGGCGGGAACCCCATTTTGGTGTTAGCATTATGTTATGCTTTAGCTATTGAAAAATAGCAGATCTACAAGATTGTAGCATGCCACCGAGTGGCGCGCTACGAGCTTGTAGGTTTTTGGTTCTTTCACATTTAGCTACGCCAGTTGCAATTTATTGGGCTGTAAACATAATAGCAATGCAGTGAATGCATGTGATAATTGTTTTTGTTTTATTCACAGCACCGATGAGTGACTTACATTTGGCACCAACAAAAGTCTATTGATATAGTATTGGTAGTATAAATATATATTTATTAAATACAATTGTTTGTAAAACTGAGACTTTGATGGTCAAAAGGTACAGTATGACAGGAGATGCCGACTTACATGGCTTATGATGAAGCTAAAGGTTTCAGGTGTCGAGGGGCAGGGTTGGGATGGGGTTATATAGTACTTTGTTAACTTCTCAGCCCATGTAGGGGTACTTCCATTCTGTGAGCGGGACGTACGTCTGCTTGACTACCTGTGGCGATGTCCACCTCAAAATGTAGTGGGGACCTCCCGGTTTGTCATTGGTTCCTGAAGCTCTGGCACCACCAAATGGCTGCTGAGCGACAGCAGAGCCAGTGGATTTGTCGTTCACATAGTAGTTCCCTGCAGCATTTCTTAAGATCTTGGCTGCCTCATTAATCACATTCTGGTCCTGAGAAAACACAGCCCCTGTCAAGGCATATGGGGAGGTGTTGTCTATCAGATGAAGCACCTCTTTGTAGTTTTTCTCGGGGTAAACATAGACTGACAGAACAGGCCCAAAGATTTCCTCACACATGATGGCGTCCTGTGGGTCTTTGGTTTCAACGATGGTGGGCTCCACAAAGTAGCCTTTTTTATCATCACAGTTTCCCCCAGCGATGATGGTCAAGTTAGGGGAGGACTTTGCCCGATCAAGCCACTTCTTTATACGTGCAAAAGACTTATCATCAATCACGGCTGAGAAAAAACTGCTGAAGTCATCTACAGGGTCTCCCACTTTGATCTGTTTGTGGATGGCCAGGAGCTGCTGTTTGATTTGGGGCCACTTGCTGTCGGGTACATACATCCTGGAGCAGGCCGAGCACTTCTGGCCTCCATACTCAAATGCCGAACGTATAGTCCCAGTCACCACACTCTGAATGTCCGCAGATGAGTGAACAAAGTGGAAGTTCTTCCCGCCGCACTCTCCTGCCACACGAGGGAAGTTCTTATAGATGTCCAGGTTCTGAGCCACCTGTTTCCAAAGACGTTTGAATGTTGAGACGCTGCCAGTGAAGTTGATGCCTGCCAAGTCCTGTGAGGAGGTGACAGTGTCTCCAAACACAGGTCCGTCAGCTGGGACAAACTGGATGATGTTGGGGGGGAAGGCCACACTCCCGCAGGACCTTGTAGACAGCATAGCTAGCTGACATGGCTGTGTCGCTGGGCTTCCACAGTACAACATTACCCATGAGAGCAGGGGTGCCAGCCAGATTTCCACCAATAGCTGTGAAATTAAAAGGAGCAACGGCAGCTACAAAACCCTCCAGTCCACGATACAGAGCAGTGTTCGTGACCCATGGAGCAGCTAATGGCTGCTGGCCTTCCAGCTCGATGGCGTGTTTGGCGTTGAACCTGAAGAAGTCAATCAGTTCTGCAGCAGCGTCAATCTCTGCCTGTACCACTGTTTTACCCTGTCCAATCATGTCCAATCTCTGCCTGTACCACTGTTTTACCCTGTCCAATCATAGTCTTGGCTATGATCTCAGCTCTTCTAAAGCCGCTGATGACATCAGCAGCCTTGAAGAGGATCTGGGCTCTGTCCCGGACTGGCGTCAGGTCCCACTCTCTTCGCGCTGCCACCGAGGCCAAGATGGCTTTGTTGAGCAATTCCTTGTCAGCATAGCAGAACTTGGCAACCTTATGTGAGTGATTGAAAGGACATGACTGGTATCTGATGTCTTTGGTCCACACATGTTCATCTCCAACAACACAGGGAATCTCCTCTGTTTTCCCTTTCAGGTCATCCAAGGCCTTCAGGAGTTCTGTTCTTTCTGGACTGCTATCCTTGAATCCCAGGATTGGTTCATTCTTTACCTCAACTGCATAGGGAAATGTCTTGAATCCTCTTCTCCAAGACCAGAGGAGCGGCCTCACTTGCAGCATGCTTTCACCTTAGAGAAGTTCAGGTCAATGGGGTGAGTAGTAATTAACACAAGAAAAGTAGGTTAATCACCTATGATCCTGCATAGGTGGTGGTAATGTGTGACATCACTTACTGTATGACACAGGTGTCCATATTTGGAAATTCTGCTGTAGTATTAGTACGAGTAGTACAACTCGCACACTGATATTTTTAGTCGCAAATGAGAGTACCTCTTTTCACTTTACTAGGGTTGGTTGTCTCACCCTCAGCATCCTCAACGTGGTCGATGACATATTTTATGATGGCCAGGCTCCTCTTTGCTTCTAGACAGACAGACAGACAATTAGATATTTATAAATATAAATGTTTATGTCCCACTTAGTCACACCACGGCGTCACAATAATGTAGAAAGAGATAGAAATATTGCTGTCGTTCACATGTTAATCCTGACACCTACCACTAACAAATCACACATTTTGTGCATGGTTTTGTTTTGAAACTTTGTCCTACTAATTTGAAATGTCTTACCCTGCCAGACCCCCTTTTGGCTCTGCCTGTCCCTGGTCCTTTTGGCTCTGCCTGTCCCTGGTCCTTTTGGTCCTTCGTCAGTCTAAAAGAAAAGAAAAGAGTGACGAGTATCACAATTGATTTTAAGACCATACATTGCAATCTGCCTCTGACATATTTTACACACACACACACACACACACACACACACACACACCCCCCCCCCCATGGGAACACACACTTAAAGTCCTTCTCGCAGAAGGTTTGATACATTTTAGATACATTGGGGCTAAAAATAGCCTGCGAGAAGGACTTCAAGTCCCCCCCACTCGGACGAAATGCCCACTCGGACGAAGTGAGTAGTGCCCACTCGGACGAAGTAGTGTCCAGTCCAGTTTTCCTAGGGGGGAGTGCATGTTCTTGTCTTCTGAGACCGGACCCCCTACTCGGGGGAAGTAAGTAGTTTGGAAGTAGTGCCCACAGCCCTAACTGTACTCGTGTCCACTCGGACGAAGTAGTGGTGCCCACTTGGACGAAAGTAGTGCCCACTCGGACGAAAGTAGTGCCCACAACTCGGGGGAAGTAGTGCCCACTCGGGGGAAGTAGTGTCCACTCGGGGGAAGTAGTGCCCACTCGGGGGAAGTAGTGCCCACTCGGGGGAAGTAGTGCCCACTCGGGATTTCTATTGAATCCGGGTGTTAGGGGGGAGTGCTCAGTCGAGCTGTTTGTGGGAGAGACGTCATGCCGCCCGAAAAGGCTGGTGTTGGACCGTGATGGGCTAGTCGAGCGGTCATGTATGTAACCTACGGGGTGTGTATCGTATCTGCATGGGATAGTCTTATGTATCGTGTGGGCTGCTGGCCTATCGGGCGGGGGGGGACGCGTTCGTCGTGTGTTCAGGGACCTCGCGGGTTACCCGCATCTAGATTGCCTGTTTGGGGAAGGGTTAGAGTACTTACGTTTGTACGTCTCCTGTGTGCATCCCTGAACATGGCTCTTGGAACCAGGGTCCAAATCCTGTGTCCTCGTGGTCGAGGCAGGATCCCGTGTCTGCCTATGTTCTGAACGGGACGGCGGGTTTGGAAAACACCCTGACGCCGGCGTTTGGTAGTGTGTGGGTCTCTCGCTACTGGTCTCGGGTCGAGGAGGACTGTTGGGTTCTGGTCGACGTGCCGTGGGGCATGGTCGCAGTTTGAAGCGGGCTGGGGGCTCGTTTGAGGTTCTGGGGACCCAGCGGAGACAAGACGTAGTACCGTCGTTTCTTGGATGTACCCAGTGGGTGAACACGATGGACCAGGTTCTGCCGTGTGCGACGACAGTGGGGTGAGAGGTGGGAGGAGGGGGGGGAGGAGGAGGGGGGAGAAAAAGGAGAAAGGAAGGAGAGGGGGGTGTCTGAGAGGCCGTAAGTGGTCCCGTTCCATCTGGATCGTGTACTGGGGACGTACGGGGGAAGGGTGTCACACGAAACCCCGTCAGGGCTGGAGACGTGTTGGGGGAGGCCCTCGTCCCTGAGGTGTTGTAGGGCGTGTTCCGTCCCGGTGTGGACATGGGATCTTGTGTCGATCCGGTCGATCGAGCGGGGTTCGACCAGTATCTGCATTTAAGGGGAGCGTGTGGCCCCAAGGGAGTTAAGACTCGCTGCTGGTCGTGATGGGGTTGTCATGGGGATCCTTCGGATCAGGGAGAGGGCGTGGAGTGTACCTGCTGACCAATCAGGGGTGAGATGGTTAGGGTTAGGGGTTAGGAATCAGGTCAGTAGCAGGATCAGGAAGGGAGGTGTTAGCAACGTTACCCAGGTGTTACAGTGAGTGACAGCGGCGATGAAGGGGAAAGTGCAGGGGACATGTGGGTTTTTTTTAGAAGGAAGGGGTAAGGGGTTCTCAGAGTGCCGCCCGTTGATTTAGAGGAGGGGGAGTGGGAGTAACCTTTTAAGGGCCTATTTGAAGGTTTAAGGCACGAGCGACATCTAGAGGACCCCACCCGTTTAAGGACCTGAAATTATGACAATTTGGAGAGGTCATCATCAGCAGAATCTAAGAATTTAACTTTGAAATTTGTACAGATTTACACACTGTATTGGATACATTTTTAAAATGTGCCCAAGTGTCCATTGAGTAGGCCTATAATGCTTAAAGGCTACTAGGAGACCAGTTGATTTTCTTTTCTTTTGTAAACGGGTCTTTCACACTAACGTATAGACCTATTTCTGGTTCAGTTGAGCTTACTATTTTTCTGAAAAACCTCATGTTTCTATATCAGTGGTTCTCAATATTTCAAGTCAAGGAGCCCAAAAATTATATGCAATATGCCGCCGACCCCCATCTGGAAATATGTTGTTCCACGGACCCCCTCAGAAGCAACGATTTGAGGCACATTTTCACAATTTTTCAAAAATAGCAGACCTACGAGCTCGTAGCGAGATCTGCTTTTTTCAATAGCTAAATTATAACAATGTTTAAAACACAAATGGGTTAACTAGTGTACAATTGTTCCAGAATGGTGGGGGTGTTACAATGCTCAGAATTATGAAGTCAAAGTACACATTTATAGAAAATACAAAATACAGTAGAAAATTCAAATGCTTGCAAACAGGTTTCTCATGACAAAATACATGGCCTAAAAGGAGACATTGGCATGATTTGTCCACCCTACATACACATTCCTATTATAAGACACTCTGTGGGTATGGTACTGTATGGGTGTTAAGTCAGAGGTCACCTTTGCATTGATGTTAAAAATCATGTATAATGTGAAAGGAAAGATATCACTATGCACTATGCAATAACTTTGCACCGCGTCAGTTTGATACCCAAGCAAGCAAAGTGGCGTAGTTTCAAATTAGCCTCACGAAAAGCACACATACTATTAAAGCCCCTCCTATGCCGGCTTTGTGTGTCTGTGTGTACCACAGAATTTATTTGACTGGCTGAGCACGAAATGTGATGTATGATGACATGCGTGCATGCATGCGTGTCTTGTATAGAGAAGCACAGACTTAACTTGATTAGTGGAGCTGGGTTTGTGAGGAAAGGAGATGAGAGGTGGTCTTCTTAATAAGAGCGGATGGCAGGAGGGATGTGGGCACAATCCTGTTCATTAAGAGTGCCATCAATCACGGGGCGATACTCCAAAGTCACCTTTCCAGTCTTGGGGTCAACATAGGACAGTGTGTGCTTCCTCCAATGCTTTTCAAAGGGCCTCTTCTCCTGGCCTTTGAGAGCTTTAGAGTAATCATACTCATCAATGCGGTCTTTGAAGTCCTCTCTGGCGTGAGCTCCCCTGCTCTCCAGTCTCTGCTCCGCCGAGTGGATCGTCTGAACGGCGTTCAGCATGAGGTTCTGAAGTTCCAACGTTTCCACCAGATCCGTGTTCCACACAATGCCTCTGTCGAAGGTCTTGACGTGCTCCAAGGACTGGTAGATGGCATCCATCTTGTCACATCCCTCCTTTAGAACAGAGCCTGTACGGAAGACTGCAGCGTGGTTTTGCATGGTCTTCTGCATGTCCAGTCTAATCTCTGAGGTTCTCAGGCCTCCGTCGGCAAACCTTAGCCGATCCAAATTGGCCACGGATTCCTCTCCCGTGCTGGGCTTCAGAGGGGACAGCTTCTCTCCTGGTTTATCCTGTTCGGCGATGGCGATGGCACAAGCTCTGCCAAACACCACCAGGTCCAGCAGGGAGTTGGCACCCAGCCGGTTGGCCCCGTGGACACTGGCAGACGCCGCCTCTCCGCAGGCATACAGGCCAGGCACCACCTGGTCTTTTCCACTGGTATGGGTGATCACCTGTCCCTTGTAGTTAGTAGGTATCCCTCCCATGTTGTAATGGACAGTGGGCAGCACTGGGATGGGCTCCTTTGTGACATCCACTCCAGCAAAGATCATAGCTGTCTCCGAGATGCCGGGCAGTCTGGTGGCCAGGTTCTCAGGAGGCAGGTGGTGCAGTTGGAGGTACACGTGGTCCTTCTGTGGGCCAACGCCTCTTCCCTCTCTAATCTCGACGGTTATGGAGCGGGACACCACGTCTCTGGAGGCCAGGTCTTTGGCGGTGGGGGCGTAGCGCTCCATGAAGCGCTCTCCCTCGCTGTTTATCAGGATTCCTCCCTCGCCGCGACAACCCTCCGTGATCAGGCAGCCGGCGCCATAGATACCAGTGGGGTGGAACTGCACAAACTCCAAATCCTGGCAGGGCAGACCGGCTCTCGTCACCATGGCATTGCCGTCTCCCGTACAGGTGTGGGCCGACGTACAGCTGAAATAGGCACGCCCATAACCCCCGGTAGCGATAATCGTGTTCTTGGCTCTGAAGCGGTGGATAGATCCATCCTCCATGCAGAGAGCGATCACTCCTTTACACTCCCCGTCTTCCATCAGCAGATCGAGAGCAAAATACTCCACAAAGTAGCTGGTGTCATAGCGAAGCGAGCGTCCGTACAAAGTGTGCAGCATGGAGTGTCCCGTCCTGTCTGCCACGCAGCAGCAGCGGTGCGCCTGGCCTCCCTTTCCGTACTTCAGACTCTGGCCTCCAAACGCTCTCTGGTAGATCCTCCCGTCGTCCGTGCGGCTGAACGGCATGCCAAAGTTCTCCAGCTCCACCACGGCCGCCGGGGCCTGCTCGGTCATGTGGTGGATGGCGTCCTGGTCTCCCAGCCAGTCGGATCCCTTCACGGTGTCGTAGAAGTGCCACCTCCAGTCGTCTCCCTCAGGTTCTGCCGTGTGCGACGACAGTGGGGTGAGAGGTGGGAGGAGGGGGGGGAGGAGGAGGGGGGAGAAAAAGGAGAAAGGAAGGAGAGGGGGGTGTCTGAGAGGCCGTAAGTGGTCCCGTTCCATCTGGATCGTGTACTGGGGACGTACGGGGGAAGGGTGTCACACAAAACCCCGTCAGGGCTGGAGACGTGTTGGGGGAGGCCCTCGTCCCTGAGGTGTTGTAGGGCGTGTTCCGTCCCGGTGTGGACATGGGATCTTGTGTCGATCCGGTCGATCGAGCGGGGTTCGACCAGTATCTGCATTTAAGGGGAGCGTGTGGCCCCAAGGGAGTTAAGACTCGCTGCTGGTCGTGAAGGGGTTGTCCAGGGGATCCTTCGGATCAGGGAGAGGGCGTGGAGTGTACCTGCTGACCAATCAGGGGTGAGATGGTTAGGGTTAGGGGTTAGGAATCAGGTCAGTAGCAGGATCAGGAAGGGAGGTGTTAGCAACGTTACCCAGGTGTTACACAGTGAGTGACAGCGGCGATGAAGGGGAAAGTGCAGGGGACATGTGGGTTTTTTTTAGAAGGAAGGGGTAAGGGGTTCTCAGAGTGCCGCCCGTTGATTTAGAGGAGGGGGAGTGGGAGAAACCGTTTAAGGGCCTATTTGAAGGTTTAAGGCACGAGCGACATCTAGAGGACCCCACCCGTTTAAGGACCTGAAATTATGACAATTTGGAGAGGTCATCATCAGCAGAATCTAAGAATTTAACTTTGAAATTTGTACAGATTTACACACTGTATTGGATACATTTTTAAAATGTGCCCAAGTGTCCATTGAGTAGGCCTATAATGCTTAAAGGCTACTAGGAGACCAGTTGATTTTCTTTTCTTTTGTAAACGGGTCTTTCACACTAACGTATAGACCTATTTCTGGTTCAGTTGAGCTTACTATTTTTCTGAAAAACCTCATGTTTCTATATCAGTGGTTCTCAATATTTCAAGTCAAGGAGCCCAAAAATTATATGCAATATGCCGCCGACCCCAGGGCCGGCCCTGCCATCAGGCAAGTCAGGCAATAGCCTGGGGCATCAGGAGGGGACGGGGGCAGCAGAGCCCAGTCACAGATACTTTCGCTTTCAAGCGCTGCGCGCAGCAAAACAGCTGAGCTGACGCTGTTTCTGTGGCTGTTCTGCTCTGCTGCCTGCCCCCCCACCCCTGCTACTAAATCCAGCCAGCCAGGGGTGGGGGGTGTGGCCGGTGGAATGCCCCCTCCCCCGCCCCCAGCCTAACCTACAGGGCAAACGGCATGGTGCACTGATGGGGAAAATAAACAAATAAAGTACTGTGTTGTCCACTCGTCGTGGTGTTTTTTTTGTTGGTGTTGTGATGTCCAAGAGGCCAAACCAACCCTCTGGTCATCAGGGAAGAAAGAAAAAAAAAAGAATTGGATGAAAAACGGGAGGTATGAATGTGATTACTAAACAGTGAATCATGAATAAACTGTCTAGTTATTTGAGCTAAACAAGTAGCAACAAGCTAGCTGCTACTGCATGTTGTGTTGTCATTGTCACTTGTCAGACTTGCTATTAGCTAGCTTATTTAGTTGAGAATGAGTAAATATATGGGCATATAATGTCAAATAAGTTAATTTGATAATTTCCCAAGAGCCCAACTTTATTTGTCCCCCTGAGGGCAAATGGTTTTGTTTACTTTTAGCCAGTAAGCAAAGCCAGCCCATTGTTTCAATTTCAATCTCAACAAATTGTACACTCAAAGTTAGTAACTTTGAATTTAAATTAGTCCTGTAAGGGTTCATTTGGTGGTTGGTTTAATTATTATATATATTTTTTACAGTGATTAAAATGATATGCTATGATACTGATATTATTTTTTAGAATTGAGAGAGGATCACAATAGAGAACCATTTTGTGGAACACTCTCCTATTTAATACTACCACCAATTTATAATCTGTTCAGTACATATTACATTTGTATTATTTAAAAAAAATACCTGTTTTTAATGGATAACAATATAGAAGCTTTAGTCTGTGTCTAATGTTGACTTGTCAATTGCATATGTCTGCTGTTACTATATAGAAGTGTCTATTTGTATGTCTCTAAATGTTTTGATGAATTGAACAAGGTGGACCCTGTTGTAAACAAGTGTAATGCTTATTTGGGTCGTCCACTCACAGTTAACAGTCTTTGTATTGAGTTTGTGCTTGAAATGTACTGTAATTCTGCAAACTGTTAATAAATATTTCAATCAATCAATCTGTCGGGAAGAGCCTAGTTGCCATCCCAACAGAAACAATATGTATTTTTAACATTACAGTCTCAGGTCAGGTCAACAAACTGGTAAGAATTTGAAGCGTCAAAATTTGAAGAGTGCATCATGGCACCATGGCGGCGGCGGCGGGGGGGGGGGGGCATCAGGAAATATCTAGCCTGGGGCAGTATTTTAGTCAGGGCCGGCCCTGGCCGACCCCCATCTGGAAATATGTTGTTCCACGGACCCCCTCAGAAGCAACGATTTGAGGCACATTTTCACAATTTTTAAAAAATAGCAGACCTACGAGCTCGTAGCGAGATCTGCTTTTTTCAATAGCTAAATTATAACAATGTTTAAAACACAAATGGGTTAACTAGTGTACAATTGTTCCAGAATGGTGGGGGTGTTACAATGCTCAGAATTATGAAGTCAAAGTACAAATTTATAGAAAATACAAAATACAGTAGAAAATTCAAATGCTTGCAAACAGGTTTCTCATGACAAAATACATGGCCTAAAAGGAGACATTGGCATGATTTGTCCACCCTACATACACATTCCTATTATAAGACACTCTGTGGGTATGGTACTGTATGGGTGTTAAGTCAGAGGTCACCTTTGCATTGATGTTAAAAATCATGTATAATGTGAAAGGAAAGATATCACTATGCACTATGCAATAACTTTGCACCGCGTCAGTTTGATACCCAAGCAAGCAAAGTGGCGTAGTTTCAAATTAGCCTCACGAAAAGCACACATACTATTAAAGCCCCTCCTATGCCGGCTTTGTGTGTCTGTGTGTACCACAGAATTTATTTGACTGGCTGAGCACGAAATGTGATGTATGATGACATGCGTGCATGCATGCGTGTCTTGTATAGAGAAGCACAGACTTAACTTGATTAGTGGAGCAGGGTTTGTGAGGAAAGGAGATGAGAGGTGGTCTTCTTAATAAGAGCGGGTGGCAGGAGGGATGTGGGCACAATCCTGTTCATTAAGAGTGCCATCAATCACGGGGCGATACTCCAAAGTCACCTTTCCAGTCTTGGGGTCAACATAGGACAGTGTGTGCTTCCTCCAATGCTTTTCAAAGGGCCTCTTCTCCTGGCCTTTGAGAGCTTTAGAGTAATCATACTCATCAATGCGGTCTTTGAAGTCCTCTCTGGCTTGAGCTCCCCTGCTCTTCAGTCTCTGCTCCGCCGAGTGGATCGTCTGAACGGCGTTCAGCATGAGGTTCTGAAGTTCCAACGTTTCCACCAGATCCGTGTTCCACACAATGCCTCTGTCGAAGGTCTTGACGTGCTCCAAGGACTGGTAGATGGCATCCATCTTGTCACATCCCTCCTTTAGAACAGAGCCTGTACGGAAGACTGCAGCGTGGTTTTGCATGGTCTTCTGCATGTCCAGTCTAATCTCTGAGGTTCTCAGGCCTCCGTCGGCAAACCTTAGCCGATCCAAATTGGCCACGGATTCCTCTCCCGTGCTGGGCTTCAGAGGGGACAGCTTCTCTCCTGGTTTATCCTGTTCGGCGATGGCGATGGCACAAGCTCTGCCAAACACCACCAGGTCCAGCAGGGAGTTGGCACCCAGCCGGTTGGCCCCGTGGACACTGGCAGACGCCGCCTCTCCGCAGGCATACAGGCCAGGCACCACCTGGTCTTCTCCACTGGTATGGGTGATCACCTGTCCCTTGTAGTTAGTAGGTATCCCTCCCATGTTGTAATGGACAGTGGGCAGCACTGGGATGGGCTCCTTTGTGACATCCACTCCAGCAAAGATCATAGCTGTCTCCGAGATGCCGGGCAGTCTGGTGGCCAGGTTCTCAGGAGGCAGGTGGTGCAGTTGGAGGTACACGTGGTCCTTCTGTGGGCCAACGCCTCTTCCCTCTCTAATCTCGACGGTTATGGAGCGGGACACCACGTCTCTGGAGGCCAGGTCTTTGGCGGTGGGGGCGTAGCGCTCCATGAAGCGCTCTCCCTCGCTGTTTATCAGGATTCCTCCCTCGCCGCGACAACCCTCCGTGATCAGGCAGCCGGCGCCATAGATACCAGTGGGGTGGAACTGCACAAACTCCAAATCCTGGCAGGGCAGACCGGCTCTCGTCACCATGGCATTGCCGTCTCCCGTACAGGTGTGGGCCGACGTACAGCTGAAATAGGCACGCCCATAACCCCCGGTAGCGATAATCGTGTTCTTGGCTCTGAAGCTGTGGATAGATCCATCCTCCATGCAGAGAGCGATCACTCCTTTACACTCCCCGTCTTCCATCAGCAGATCGAGAGCAAAATACTCCACAAAGTAGCTGGTGTCATAGCGAAGCGAGCGTCCGTACAAAGTGTGCAGCATGGAGTGTCCCGTCCTGTCTGCCACGCAGCAGCAGCGGTGCGCCTGGCCTCCCTTTCCGTACTTCAGACTCTGGCCTCCAAACGCTCTCTGGTAGATCCTCCCGTCGTCCGTGCGGCTGAACGGCATGCCAAAGTTCTCCAGCTCCACCACGGCCGCCGGGGCCTGCTCGGTCATGTGGTGGATGGCGTCCTGGTCTCCCAGCCAGTCGGATCCCTTCACGGTGTCGTAGAAGTGCCACCTCCAGTCGTCTCCCTCAGGTTCTGCCGTGTGCGACGACAGTGGGGTGAGAGGTGGGAGGAGGGGGGGGAGGAGGAGGGGGGAGAAAAAGGAGAAAGGAAGGAGAGGGGGGTGTCTGAGAGGCCGTAAGTGGTCCCGTTCCATCTGGATCGTGTACTGGGGACGTACGGGGGAAGGGTGTCACACGAAACCCCGTCAGGGCTGGAGACGTGTTGGGGGAGGCCCTCGTCCCTGAGGTGTTGTAGGGCGTGTTCCGTCCCGGTGTGGACATGGGATCTTGTGTCGATCCGGTCGATCGAGCGGGGTTCGACCAGTATCTGCATTTAAGGGGAGCGTGTGGCCCCAAGGGAGTTAAGACTCGCTGCTGGTCGTGAAGGGGTTGTCCAGGGGATCCTTCGGATCAGGGAGAGGGCGTGGAGTGTACCTGCTGACCAATCAGGGGTGAGATGGTTAGGGTTAGGGGTTAGGAATCAGGTCAGTAGCAGGATCAGGAAGGGAGGTGTTAGCAACGTTACCCAGGTGTTACACAGTGAGTGACAGCGGCGATGAAGGGGAAAGTGCAGGGGACATGTGGGTTTTTTTTAGAAGGAAGGGGTAAGGGGTTCTCAGAGTGCCGCCCGTTGATTTAGAGGAGGGGGAGTGGGAGTAACCGTTTAAGGGCCTATTTGAAGGTTTAAGGCACGAGCGACATCTAGAGGACCCCACCCGTTTAAGGACCTGAAATTATGACAATTTGGAGAGGTCATCATCAGCAGAATCTAAGAATTTAACTTTTAAATTTGTACAGATTTACACACTGTATTGGATACATTTTTAAAATGTGCCCAAGTGTCCATTGAGTAGGCCTATAATGCTTAAAGGCTACTAGGAGACCAGTTGATTTTCTTTTCTTTTGTAAACGGGTCTTTCACACTAACGTATAGACCTATTTCTGGTTCAGTTGAGCTTACTATTTTTCTGAAAAACCTCATGTTTCTATATCAGTGGTTCTCAATATTTCAAGTCAAGGAGCCCAAAAATTATATGCAATATGCCGCCGACCCCCATCTGGAAATATGTTGTTCCACGGACCCCCTCAGAAGCAACGATTTGAGGCACATTTTCACAATTTTTCAAAAATAGCAGACCTACGAGCTCGTAGCGAGATCTGCTTTTTTCAAAGCTAAATTATAACAATGTTTAAAACACAAATGGGTTAACTAGTGTACAATTGTTCCAGAATGGTGGGGGTGTTACAATGCTCAGAATTATGAAGTCAAAGTACACATTTATAGAAAATACAAAATACAGTAGAAAATTCAAATGCTTGGAAACAGGTTTCTCATGACAAAATACATGGCCTAAAAGGAGACATTGGCATGATTTGTCCACCCTACATACACATTCCTATTATAAGACACTCTGTGGGTATGGTACTGTATGGGTGTTAAGTCAGAGGTCACCTTTGCATTGATGTTAAAAATCATGTATAATGTGAAAGGAAAGATATCACTATGCACTATGCAATAACTTTGCACCGCGTCAGTTTGATACCCAAGCAAGCAAAGTGGCGTAGTTTCAAATTAGCCTCACGAAAAGCACACATACTATTAAAGCCCCTCCTATGCCGGCTTTGTGTGTCTGTGTGTACCACAGAATTTATTTGACTGGCTGAGCACGAAATGTGATGTATGATGACATGCGTGCATGCATGCGTATCTTGTATAGAGAAGCACAGACTTAACTTGATTAGTGGAGCAGGGTTTGTGAGGAAAGGAGATGAGAGGTGGTCTTCTTAATAAGAGCGGATGGCAGGAGGGATGTGGGCACAATCCTGTTCATTAAGAGTGCCATCAATCACGGGGCGATACTCCAAAGTCACCTTTCCAGTCTTGGGGTCAACATAGGACAGTGTGTGCTTCCTCCAATGCTTTTCAAAGGGCCTCTTCTCCTGGCCTTTGAGAGCTTTAGAGTAATCATACTCATCAATGCGGTCTTTGAAGTCCTCTCTGGCGTGAGCTCCCCTGCTCTCCAGTCTCTGCTCCGCCGAGTGGATCGTCTGAACGGCGTTCAGCATGAGGTTCTGAAGTTCCAACGTTTCCACCAGATCCGTGTTCCACACAATGCCTCTGTCGAAGGTCTTGACGTGCTCCAAGGACTGGTAGATGGCATCCATCTTGTCACATCCCTCCATTAGAACAGAGCCTGTACGGAAGACTGCAGCGTGGTTTTGCATGGTCTTCTGCATGTCCAGTCTAATCTCTGAGGTTCTCAGGCCTCCGTCGGCAAACCTTAGCCGATCCAAATTGGCCACGGATTCCTCTCCCGTGCTGGGCTTCAGAGGGGACAGCTTCTCTCCTGGTTTATCCTGTTCGGCGATGGCGATGGCACAAGCTCTGCCAAACACCACCAGGTCCAGCAGGGAGTTGGCACCCAGCCGGTTGGCCCCGTGGACACTGGCAGACGCCGCCTCTCCGCAGGCATACAGGCCAGGCACCACCTGGTCTTCTCCACTGGTATGGGTGATCACCTGTCCCTTGTAGTTAGTAGGTATCCCTCCCATGTTGTAATGGACAGTGGGCAGCACTGGGATGGGCTCCTTTGTGACATCCACTCCAGCAAAGATCATAGCTGTCTCCGAGATGCCGGGCAGTCTGGTGGCCAGGTTCTCAGGAGGCAGGTGGTGCAGTTGGAGGTACACGTGGTCCTTCTGTGGGCCAACGCCTCTTCCCTCTCTAATCTCGACGGTTATGGAGCGGGACACCACGTCTCTGGAGGCCAGGTCTTTGGCGGTGGGGGCGTAGCGCTCCATGAAGCGCTCTCCCTCGCTGTTTATCAGGATTCCTCCCTCGCCGCGACAACCCTCCGTGATCAGGCAGCCGGCGCCATAGATACCAGTGGGGTGGAACTGCACAAACTCCAAATCCTGGCAGGGCATACCGGCTCTCGTCACCATGGCATTGCCGTCTCCCGTACAGGTGTGGGCCGACGTACAGCTGAAATAGGCACGCCCATAACCCCCGGTAGCGATAATCGTGTTCTTGGCTCTGAAGCGGTGGATAGATCCATCCTCCATGCAGAGAGCGATCACTCCTTTACACTCCCCGTCTTCCATCAGCAGATCGAGAGCAAAATACTCCACAAAGTAGCTGGTGTCATAGCGAAGCGAGCGTCCGTACAAAGTGTGCAGCATGGAGTGTCCCGTCCTGTCTGCCACGCAGCAGCAGCGGTGCGCCTGGCCTCCCTTTCCGTACTTCAGACTCTGGCCTCCAAACGCTCTCTGGTAGATCCTCCCGTCGTCCGTGCGGCTGAACGGCATGCCAAAGTTCTCCAGCTCCACCACGGCCGCCGGGGCCTGCTCGGTCATGTGGTGGATGGCGTCCTGGTCTCCCAGCCAGTCGGATCCCTTCACGGTGTCGTAGAAGTGCCACCTCCAGTCGTCTCCCTCCATGTTGGCCAGGGCGGCGTTGATCCCGCCCTGCGCGGCGACCGTGTGAGACCTGGTGGGGAACAGCTTGGTGACGCACGCCGTGTCGAATCCGGCCTCCGACAGGCCTAAAGCGGCTCTGAGTCCTGCCCCTCCGGCACCTACCACCACGGCATCAAACTCGTGGTCCACGACACGGTACTGCGTGGAGAGATCATCAGACACTGTGGCGTTCTTCTTGCCGTAGATTGAGAAATGAAAGTTCTTGGACCCCTGAGCAGCAGCAGCACCAGGTTTTAGTGTTTTAGTTTTGGAGTGTAGTATCCTTTTGGAAAGGAGCCGGGATGCAAGACGTATGCTAGCCATGACATGTCCAATGGAAGGTCGAACCGTCAACATAAACCGTGTATATTAATTTTCTAAAGTCACAATTTAAAAAAGTATAAAGATAGAGATTTTTACTACCAGTAAGACGTGCAAACGCGGGAAGCGAACACAGCTCGTACATATTTGGGTTTTGGACGTATAGCTGCTTTGGGGATCACACTGATGTCACCATGACTCAGCCATAACCATATAAGGAGTCCCCAAAAACAAATCACTCAGCTCCATATATGGGCACAAAGGGGGGGGACACGGACACACACACAGACAAACAGACAGACAGACATGATCTGCTAGGTCTCATAGTAAGTGCTCACTGCGTTCGCAACAATTTCTAAATGTCCCAGCTAGTCCTGAAAGTGACAGACCATTTGAAGCTTTGTGAAATACATCAGCAGCTACAACATGCCAAAGTTCAAGAATAAATCTAGATGGTGGGTCTAGAGAACGACTCTAGAGAGTGAGGGAATCTGCTTCCCTTCGATGCCAATATATGGAGATCTCTGGACTCTCCCAAAACTGACTGGTCAAAACACCTGCCCATATATGGAGGTTCCCGAACTCTCTTAAGCTGATTGGTTGAAAAAGTGCCATTAGTGTCTATGACATATTTATGACGTACGACTCCATATTTGGGCATGGTTTCCAAATTGATCTGACACCACTGACACACAGGGCCTTCCCGGCCTTGGTGCCGTCGACCGTCGTAATGCCTGATTTTACGAACATTTTTTGTCATAGTTTTAGTCCGCCGTTCTCAACAGCTGCATATTTTGTTCCCGTCCAGCTTGATGGGCATCCAATGTTTGTCTGTGTATTCACTGCAGTGAACTCCAAAGGTCACTGCAGTGAACTCCAAGGTCACTGCAGTGAAGGACTCAGGGCTTTGTGTGGGACATTGAACTCCAAGGTCACTGCAGTGAAGGACTCGGGGCTTTGTGTGGGACATTGAACTCCAAGGTCACTGTCCCTTGTAGTTAGTAGGTATCCCTCCCATGTTGTAATGGACAGTGGGCAGCACTGGGACGTACAGCTCAAAAAGGCACACCCATAACCCCCGATAGCGATAATCGTGTTCTTGGCTCTGAAGCGGTGGATAGATCCAAGGTCACTGCAGTGAAGGACATTGAACTCCAAGGTCACTGCAGTGAAGGACATTGAACTCCAAGGTCACTGCAGTGAAGGGCATTGAACTCCAAGGTCACTGCAGTGAAGGACATTGAACTCCAAGGTCACTGCAGTGAAGGGCATTGAACTCCAAGGTCACTGCAGTGAAGGACATTGAACTCCAAGGTCACTGCAGTGAAGGACATTGAACTCCAAGGTCACTGCAGTGAAGGGCATTGAACTCCAAGGTCACTGCAGTGAAGGGCATTGAACTCCAAGGTCACTGCAGTGAAGGACATTGAACTCCAAGGTCACTGCAGTGAAGGGCATTGAACTCCAAGGTCACTCTAGTCTTCCTCCAACTCCTCCTCTCCCCACCTACGGCTGTAGGAACCAACCATAGACTGTAAAATAATATGGAAAAAGCGTTCTCCGGGTCTGATATTGACGTAAGATGAAGCCTGTCAGTCCAATCGCCATCTTTCTAGATCCGTTTGGGCCCAGCTGGCCATTGGCTGGCCCAGACAACGAGGCGGGACTTCCCCCCCTTCTTGGTGTCAAGCCTTGAGGAAAACAATAAAAACAGAATTACAAGCAGATTCTTTATCGTTTACACCCACAGCTTTGTTGTGGAAGACACTTATTTATTTATTTTAACACATAAAAAATGTCAAGTCCTAGTTATCCCATTTTCCAGATCGATTCGAAATAAGTACTAGCTTGTCCCAAAAACAAAGTCTGTACATAACATTGTCAAGTATAGTAATTGCATTGTCAAAGTGTGTGTGCACGTACATGTGTCAAGATGTACAAACGCATCTTTTATCTGAATCAACTTACCCTTCACCACAAATGCTGGCATGGAATGAAAGGACAGCAGCTGGGAATGTTCCGACAGATTGGGCAAAACTGCTAAAAAAAAAGAAGAAAAAAATGAATGGCAATAGTAAATATAGTTCTAGGATACAAAATAGTACATTGTGTGTCCCATGACAAAACGTTAAGTTTGGTGAACCCATTTGTAACTTTAAATCATATCATTATGAAATCAACCCCTTTTGGTGTTAGCATTGTGTTATGCTTTAGCTAACACAATGAAGTCATTGACGTAACTCACACTCGTTGAACCCACCCTTGCATAATGTCGTAGCAGATTGGCCATATTTCTGCAGCTGATGTTTGTGGCACTGATGGCAATTCCACCGTGTCTGTGGAATGAAAACATGTCTTGTTACAATAAACATGTCAATGTCGAATTAAGTAAGGTGCGGCCGAAACACTTGATATTGTTCGGCTCTCGCTGCCGGTCAATGTTATGCGTTAACTTATTAGCCTATATTCAGTCCCGAGGACTCCCAACGTTATGGAGTTCCCAAAATTGTGGACTCAAACCAAGCAGATTACCAGGTGTCCTGTGACACCTAAGGTCAGAGGTCACTCCCTGACACCACGGGATGTCGGGATGGGGCACAAAGACAAAAACATGTCAATGAATTCAAACTGTGTGTACTAGGCTTAGAGTATATATGAAGACGAAACCCTGAGGCGAAATGGACATAGTGGCCGAATTTGGTATTGCATCGTGGGCCCAAACATGAACGCGCTGGTCCGTTGACTATCATTGTGCACGTTCACGACGGCAGCACGTTCGTGCGCGTTCGTTTGTGCACGTTCAACGGCAGCGTGTTCATGTGTTTGGGGCAAATCCATCCCAGATTTGCACTCTGTTCCTACCCGGAAAGAGGAGTGAAATCGCCTCATGCGCTTTAGAGCAACTTAATGCAAGTGGACAGGAGGAGAACTTGGGTGCCGTCTCTATTCATATATACTCTAAGGTACTAGGCTTTACCATGTTTTGTTTGGTTACCCAAATAATTCTGCTACCCTCATTCTATTTGACCAACACAGTCTCATAATATTACTGCTGTATAATGAAATGTATCCAGAGTTGTTTGCTCACTTTGCTGTCCATTTTGATGGATGTTTAAAGAGCAGATGTTTAAAGTTATTCAGGCTGTTAGCATATTCATTTCAAAGATTCTGTTTCACAGGTAAAAATAAATGCAAAAATGTAAATTTCACACACTCATTTATTTACAATAACTCTACAAATGTATAAACAGGCAACAGCTAAATAAATGCAAACAATGTCAATTTCACGCAATAAAAACAATATAGAAGTATTTACAAAGATATTTATAGTACACCCAAACCACACCCAAGGGTCGGGTCGGGACAAAACCAAGATCAACCATTGCAATGAGTTAGAACATTCTGTCTAAAATAGAGCCCTATAGAGCGTCGCAGTCCCACCTCCTTTCAGAACGACAAGTGGCCCAGGAAATGAATCCCAATGCATTTTTCCCATAGGCTTTTCTTAAAGAATTTACTTAAAGACGGTTACGCCGGGGACAAAGCCAACTCGGATCGTGACAAATCATTAGAAAGAAGAAAATAAAGGCAGGATACAACACTATTTGTTTTGTTTTTCTTCTTACTAATTATTTGATCGGCCCAAAACATTGTAATTATTGTCATGATTTGTGACGATCCGAGTTGGCTTAACCATTATGTTAAACTCTTATCTGTTGTAAAATAGCAGATCTACAAGCTCATAGTGCTACACAGAGTGCCGCACTACACCTCTGATGGAACAATCCCCTATACAAGCAAAGGGACCAGGAGGACACAAACTAAATAGTATTAATCGTCGGTGGGTGAATAAGTAACGACAAATGCTTTGGTCATTTTCAATTAAACCATTAAGACCTGAGACCAGATTCTACAAAATGTCTTCTAAATCATGACAGTTTTCTGAAAAACCTATGTTTCCTATGTCAACAATTCTAAAGCCATGTAAAGGAGTCAAAGGACCCCAAAAAGAATATGCGATTGGCCACCAGTCGCCATCTGAAAACATTAAAACGTGGGAGCTGACCAGTACAACCACTGTTGGCCACTAAGCAGCTCCAGGGGGAGCAGTTGGGGGTTCAGTGCCTTGCTCAAGGGCATTCAACCACTGCATTTGGTGCTTCAGTGTTAATATTGCTACAGTTCAGTTCAGGGGGAAAAACAGAGAAACATCCCTGAAACTGAAACTGGAGTAGTTTTGATTCCTACTCCAGTTGATCTGAAGGCACTTCCTCACCTGAAGCCACCAGACCAGGACTCCACACAGCAAACGGTCTTCCACTGATCGGCCAATAAGGGATCAAGGGTCTGAATGCTGCAACATGGCTTCTCACCTTCCCATCGCCCCCAACATCAGGATCACTTCACACAAGGCTATACAGAAGAAGACAAACACAGTAGTCAGTAGAGAAACGTACTGAGCATGTGGAATATTTTATGATTGCACACATTAACAGTCAGAGGTGTAACACTCAAGGTGTAATTGTGTACCATGTATAAAGGGCAACTACGGACGGCTACGATTCGAAACTGGCCCCCGTACAATCTGAATCCCACCACCCACCACCCCTGTTCCCCCTCACTGTAAATCTGAATCCCCCCCACCCACCCCTGTTCCCCCTCACTGTAAATCTGAATCCCCCCCACCCACCCCTGTTCCCCCTCACTGTAAATCTGAATCCCCCCCACCCACCCACCCCTGCTCCCCCTCACTGTAAATCTGAATCCCCCCCACCCACCCACCCCTGCTCCCCCTCACTGTAAATCTGAATCCCCCCACCCACCCCTGTTCCCCCTCACTGTAAATCTGAATCCCCCCACCCACCCCTGTTCCCCCTCACTGTATACGTTTCTTTTTCCTTTTTTTTTGTATGATGATTTCCTGTTTTGATGAATTGAAAATGGTGGGCCCTATTGTTATCAAGGGTAATGCTTTATGGTGTCGTCCACACAGTTAACAGTTTTTGTATTGAGTTGTACTTGAAATGTACTGTAATTCTGCAAACTGTTAATTAATCAATCAATCAATAACACTTGAAAAGTCATAGTGAAGTCAGAATAAACATTGTAAATCAAAGCTTGAATTGTAAAACAAATAACGATTAAATAATGATTATGAGGCTCAAATGGCTAAGTGAACTCTTTTATTGCAAGGTATGTTCTCACATTTGAATAATTAATTTGTCTCTGAACTGGAAATCAAACCAGATGTATTTTTTTATTTTTCCTCCAGCATGGGTTACATTAGAACAAGCATGGCAGTGAGTGTACCTGTGAGTGTGGACCTGCGTGGTCTGTGGTTGGCCTTAAAGATGAGCCTCTGGCAGACCGAAGATTCATCAGATTCACCCAGAAATGCAGTCGCCTCAATATAGGTGGGGTTGATGAAAGCCAGACGGACATGCTCCATCACCTTGAAGAACAAACAGAACACTCATTATGTACTAATAATAATAATAAAACTTTATTTGTATAGCACCTTTCATGACATGAAATGCAACTCAAAGTGCTTTACAGAAAAATGGAGAATAAAAGAAAAGCAAGGCAACAACATTAAAAAACAAGCAGTAATGCAATACAGTGAGGACATGAATAACAAAAATAAAAAATAAAAGATCAATTAAAAGCAATGTTGTAGAAGTGGGTCTTGAGCTGTGCTTTAAAAATGTCTACAGAGGCTGCCTGACGAAGGTACAGTGGGAACTTGTTCCATGCCGACGGCCCGTAGAAGCAAAAAGCTGCTTCCCCGTATTTCTTAGTTGCCATTTTTTTTGGCAAAGCGAGCAGGCCAGCAGTGGAAGACCTTAGGGGGCGGTTTGGGACATATTTAGGCAGGCAGTCATGTAGGTAGGAAGGTGCGAGACCATTGAGAGCTTTATAGACAAGTAAAATAATTTTAAAATCAATCCTAAAAACAACCGGAAGCCAGTACAGTGATGCCAAAACTGGAGTAATATGTTCTCTCATCTTAGTTCTAGTTAAAACTCTGGCTGCTGCATTTTGGACAAGTTGTAATCTGTCAGTTGTTTTCTTAGGCAGTACTAGTTCCTCTAACTCTAACTTTAAAAAGGTAGGGTAAGTGGGTTTAAATAAGTGTTTAAAAGCTCTACTCATTGTAGACTAGTGTTCAGTAACAGGAGTCTCCATTTCTCTCCAGCTTTCTATTAAACAGAACATGCATTGAGGTCAGGATACCAATTGTATCCAATCTGGATAGAGAACACAGTCAGGAATCTCAGGATATTACCTATAAGGAATGGATATAGTTGTGTCACCTACCTGAAAATATATTTTGTTTATTAAAGAGGGGACCCCTGTTATTGAAAACAGGGGTCAAAAGATATTTAGTTAAAAGGTAAAATCACTATATTCGGATGTTACCATCAGAATGTAGTGTTAACCAAAAACAACGTCACTTACTCCTCCTTTAAAGGTTGTGTAAGTGATGTATTCTCCATGATCTTGAATCAGTAGACACACTGAGAAGGAACTGACCTGATCAAAGCTCCTACACCTTCGGTAAGCAGTGAAAGGAGGATGGTTCAACCACAACATGGCAGCCTCGAGCAGCCTCAGTTTGTCCACAGAGAGAGAGAGAGAGAGAGAGAGAGAGAGGTACTCTTCCTATTGGCATAAACAATAGATTACAGTAGATTAGAATATACATTATTTATTACCATTCTGTTCTCTCATAGTTAATGAACTACCCTTTTCTCCTCCTCTCACATGCTCACTGCATGGTGGCAGGTGACAAGGAGAAGTCGTTATGATGACAGGTTGCATACGAGTAAGACGCGCAAACGCGGGAAGCGAACGCAGCTCGTACATATTTGGGTTTTGGACGTATAGCTGCTTTGGGGACTCCTTATATGGTGCCCCTTTTGTGCCCATATATGGAGCTGAGTGGACCTGGCCCCTTTTGTGCCCATATATGGAGATGAGTGATTGCTGATGCAACACACTCCATATTTGGATAGCGGGACACACAGACAGACAGACAGACACACAGACATGATCTGCTAGGTCTCATAGTAAGTGCTCACTGCGTTCGCAAACATGGCAATGATACAATTTTCAGCTGATAAAAGCTGATACATTTTCAGCTGTTAAAAGCTGATAAAAAACTATTTTACAAGAGTGGTTCCCAAAGTGGGGTGGGGGGAGTGGGGACCCCCAGGGGTCCTTGAGGGAGTTCCAGGAGGGTCCCCAGCTAAATGAACCAAATGGACCCTTAAGGGTAACAAATGGAACCAAAGATCTTGCCGTTTTGGCAATGCAACAATTAATTCAATAACCGTCAGTGGTTTGTCTCACATGCACTCATTGCAGCCTGTGTATTTGCATTTGTATATATATATTTTTTTAAACTAACAGTTAAAGAATATAAAACGTGATGACAATCAATCTGTCTTTGCTAATAACGCGTTGGTGGCTTATTTTTTAAAGTTACTGGATACAGAACCACATTTCATCAAAATATGTTCGGATAATGTATATAATATACCACCCATATCAATACTTGAGAAAACATTGATCTCAGAAGAGAAGGGAGGCATATCGGTATACTATAACCTGTTTGACTACAGTACGGATTCAACAATAGACTAATTAAATGCTTGGAAACTAGACATTCAAGAAGACATTGGTGAGACAGAGTGGAAACAGGCATGTTTAAAAGCACAAAAACAGACCATAAACACAAGGTTTAAACTACTTCAATATAAATGGTTAATGAGAATGTATATAACTCCTGTTAAACTCCATCATATGTCCGCTAGTATTCCAGATGTTTGTACTAAATGTCTAACAGAGAACGGTACTCTATTTCATTGTGGGAGTGTCCTAAAATGAAAATATTTTGGAATGGAGTTATAACGTGTCTGTCGGAAATATCTAGAACTACAGTTCCGCTAAACGCAAAACTCTGTATACTTGGAATATATCCAAAAAACTTTCTACAGACAACGAACCAGACAAAAATCTTGGACTTTGGACTTCTCCAAGCAAGGAGAGCTGTTGCGCTATGCTGGAAAAACACAGACGCTCCAACACTGAGGATGTGGCAAAAGGAAATTATGAACTGTATTGGACTGGAAAGACTTACGTATATAAGTTAAGGCCAGACAGAATGATTTTGTCCAGCTGTGGGAGACATATATGAATACTATACAGACTATTGTTTAAGAGGAAAAGAAAAACAGAACTGAAAACTAAAGAACTACACAAATTTGTTTTATTTTATTTTTTCTTATTTAGATACTTATTTTTTTGTTTATACAAGTGCAAGTGTGTGTGTGTGTGTGTGTGTGTGTGTGTGTGTGTGTGTGTGTGTGTGTGTGAGTGAATGTACTGTATGTAATGTATGTTATAAAAAAAAGCCAATACAAATATTATTGAAAAAAATAAGGTAGGGGTGTGAAGTCCAAGTGTAGCACTGTCCAAACTAAACTCAATGTGTCCAAAACTAAACTCAGGTGTCCAAAACATAAAGCAAATCCAAACCAGTCTATAGAGTAGCCCCGCAAGCAGAACCCGAATGTAGTAAAGTTTCTGACACTTTTATGACTTTACTGCATTGGGTCCTGCTTCAAGTGGGGCTGTCGCCAGTTACGCACGAACAAATACAATGTACACACGCCATGAAACGGACTTCTGCGCGCTTTTACCATGGTTATTCATGTATTGACTTACGAATGTGCGAACTATAAGTACCTTACATACCATACCGACACATCTCCTGTGTCGCGGAAGCCGTTAAGTATTTTTAATCCATGATTGATTAAAAATGTCGCTTCTTCCTACCTTGTTTATTGACACCTCATTGTACCGCCTATCTGGCTAGCTAGTGGTGCTACAGCTATGACGGAGCAGGGACATAGCCCGCAAAGCCAACCGCACATCGAGAGGCGGTACAATAAACGGTAAATAAACAAGAAGAAATCAAAGCGACATTTTTAATCAAACATGGATTAAAAATACTTAACGGCTTCCGCGACACAGGAGATTTTATCAGAGGTATGTAAGGTACTTATAGTTCGCACATCCGTAAACAAACACAATAAAAAGCGTCCTAATTCCGCGCCGATGGACTAAACGATGAGTTTGTGTATATCCGCGTCCCAACAATCGCATTGAAAAATCTTAGCTTGACCAGGAACCCTACGGGTCAGCCCGGTTCGGTTCGGATTGGGCTGACCCAGGGGGTTCCGAGAGGGGCTATCTATAGAGTGTGGCCAGTCTCCTCTTAAACTCCTTTGTAAAGTCTGGTCGAATATCCAAACTCCAGGAATGGGAAGGAGGTCTCTAAATCCAAAGGTATAATCCAATATTAAGGGAATGATCCAAAAAGGTAAGAATGGCAAGACTTGGGAAATATTCCTCTTGCTCACGGCAGTAGCCTGTCTGTCTCTCTGCCTGTCTGTCTCTCTGCCTGTCTGTCTGTCTGTCTCTCTGCACCTCCACTCTGGACTGACAGAGTCAATCTCTCCAGGTGGCCCAAACAATGTGATTGCCCCTCACTCCATCAGCCAGGTGAGCTGTGGGGGCGGGGCTTCCCAATCACTGCCTGTTGCCATAGCAACACATGTATCCAACTGGTTTCTCATGGCATATTGTCCATAGTGGGGCCGTGGGCCGTGGGCTCCGTGGGGCCCACGGAGAAGACCACTGGTTGAAAACCACTGATTTAGACAAACATCTCCTTTCATTAGAGACCTGCCTACTACTACTACTGCACTCCACCCCGCTGACCACTAGGTGGCAGCAGAGTCTTTCTCATGACAGGGCAGTGGAAACATTGCATGATTATTGTTAACGTCTCCTACTTCAGTGGTTCCCAAAGTGGGGTCCGGGGACCCCCAGAGGTCCTCGAGGGAGTACCAGAGGGGTCCCCGGCTAAATGATAGATTTAGGAACCAAATGGACCCTTATGGGTCTGTAACAAATATTTGTACACTCTCAGAGTTACATTAACATTGATTTTACAACATAAATTGGGGTCCCAGAGATAGAAATGCCATTAAATGGGGGTCCGTAGAAATGCCATTGATTGGGGGTCCGTAGACTAATGCATGTCAAACTGGGGGGTCCTTGAAATTAAACTGATTGAGAATCACTGCTAGAGCAGAATATAAGACATATTTAACCCATTTTGGGGCGGGAACCCCTTTTGGTTATGCTTTAGCTACTGGAAAAATAGCAGATCTACAAGCTCATAGCGCGCCACCGAGTGGCGCGCTACGAGCTTGTAGGTCTGCTATTTTTAGCAGACCTAGACTGCAGACCAGACTGACATTTTTAGAATCTGATCTCAGGTCAGAATGGGTTAATCAGACCAGTGTGTGTCCAGTTGAAACCTCTATTCATATATACTCTAAGGTACTAGGCTTTACCATGTTTTGTTTGGTTACCCAAATAATTCTGCTACCCTCATTCTATTTGACCAACACAGTCTCATAATATTACTGCTGTATAATGAAATGTATCCAGAGTTGTTTGCTCACTTTGCTGTCCATTTTGATGGATGTTTAAAGAGCAGATGTTTAAAGTTATTCAGGCTGTTAGCATATTCATTTCAAAGAATCTGCTTCACAGGTAAAAATAAATGCAAAAATGTAAATTTCACACACTAATTTATTACTTGCGCAAGCAGAGCGCGCAAGTAATCATTTCGCTTGGTCTCTTCAAAGTGAAGCCAAGTTTTTTTCAACCGATCGTGACAAATCATTAGAAAGAAGAAAATAAAGGCAGGAGACAACACTATTTGTTTTGTTTTTCTTCTTATAAATTCATCACAAACATGACAAAATCATTGTCATGATTTGTCACGATCCGATGGAAAAAATGCATTGGGATTCATTTCCTGGGCCACTCGTTCTTTCAGAACGACGAGTGGCCCATTCTCCATAGGCTTTTCAAAATGTATTTATATAAAGACGGTTACGCCGCGGACAAAGCCAACTCGGATCGTGACAAATCATGACGACAAACACAATATTTTGTGCCGAACAAATAATTTGAAAGAAGAAAATAAAGGCAGGATACAACACTATTTGTTTTGTTTTTCTTCTTACTAATGATTTGATCGGCCCAAAACATTGTAATTATTGTCATGATTTGTCACGATCCGAGTTGGCTTAACCATTATGTTAAACTCTTATCTGTTGTAAAATAGCAGATCTACAAGCTCATAGTGCTACACCGAGTGCCGCACTACACCTCTGATGGAACAATCCCCTATACAAGCAAAGGGACCAGGAGGACACAAACTAAATAGTATTAATCGTCGGTGGGTGAATAAGTAATGACAAATGCTTTGGTCATTTTCAATTAAACCATTAAGACCTGAGACCAGATTCTACAAAATGTCTTCTAAATCATGACAGTTTTCTGAAAAACCTATGTTTCCATGTCAACAATTCTAAAGCCATGTAAAGGACCCCAAAAAGAATATGCGATTGGCCACCAGTCGCCATCTGAAAACATTAAAACGTGGGAGCTGACCAGTACAACCACTGTTGGCCACTAAGCAGCTCCAGGGGGAGCAGTTGGGGGTTCAGTGCCTTGCTCAAGGGCACTTCAGCGGTGTTGGGTGAGTGATGACAATCACTTCCCCACCCAGATCTGTCATGCCGTCCGGGGAATCGAACCGGCAACCTTTTAGCAACAAGGGCGCTCCTCTAACCCAGTATTGAATGACAGTTTGAAAAGCTTCAGAAATGAACCATCACACATTCAACCACTGCATTTGGTGCTTCAGTGTTAATATTGCTACAGTTCAGTTCAGGGGGAAAAACAGAGAAGCATCCATGAAACTGAAACTGGAGTAGTTTTGATTCCTACTCCAGTTGATCTGAAGGCACTTCCTCACCTGAAGCCACCAGACCAGGACTCCACACAGCAAACGGCAGAGATCCCAGAGTCTTCCACTGATCGGCCAATAAGGGATCAAGGGTCTGAATGCTGCAACATGGCTTCTCACCTTCCCATCGCCCCAACATCAGGATCACTTCACACAAGGCTATACAGAAGAAGACAAACACAGTAGTCAGTAGAGAAACGTACTGAGCATGTGGAATATTTTATGATTGCACACATTAACAGTCAGAGGTGTAACACTCAAGGTGTAATTGTGTACCATGTATAAAGGGCACCTACGGACGGCTACGATTCGAAACTGGCCCCCGTACAATCTGAATCCCCACCCACCCACCCCTGTTCCCCCTCACTGTAAATCTGAATCCCCCCACCCTCCCCTGTTCCCCCTCACTGTAAATCTGAATCCCCCCACCCACCCCGGTCCCCCCCCACTGTAAATCTGAATCCCCCCACCCTCCCCTGTTCCCCCTCACTGTAAATCTGAATCCCCCCCACCCACCCCTGTCCCCCCTCACTGTAAATCTGAATCCCCCCACCCACCCCTGCTCCCCCTCACTGTAAATCTGAATCCCCCCACCCACCCCTGTTCCCCCTCACTGTAAATCTGAATCCCCCCCACCCACCCCTGTTCCCCCTCACTGTATACGTTTCTTTTTCCTTTTTACCTCCTATGATGATTTCCTGTTTTGATGAATTGAAAATGGTGGGCCCTATTGTTATCAAGGGTAATGCTTCATGGTGTCGTCCACACAGTTAACAGTTTTTGTATTGAGTTGTACTTGAAATGTACTGTAATTCTGCAAACTGTTAATTAATCAATCAATCAATAACACTTGAAAAGTCATAGTGAAGTCAGAATAAACATTGTAAATCAAAGCTTGAATTGTAAAACAAATAACGATTAAATAATGATTATGAGGCTCAAATGGCTACTTTTATTGCAAGGTATGTTCTTACATTTGAATAATTAATTTGTCTCTGAACTGGAAATCAAACTAGATGTATTTTTTTATTTTTCCTCCAGCATGGGTTACATTAGAACAAGCATGGCAGTGAGTGTACCTGTGAGTGTGGACCTGCGTGGTCTGTGGTTGGCCTTAGAGATGAGCCTCTGGCAGACCGAAGATTCAGAATCACCCAGTAATGCAGTCGCCTCAATATAGGTGGGGTTGATGAACAAAGGCCTTGAAGAACAAACAGAACACTCATGATGTACTAGTTCCTCTAACTGCAACATTTAAAAAGGTAGGGTAAGTGGGTTTAAATAAGTGTTTAAAAGCTCTACTCATTGTAGACTAGTGTTCAGTAACAGGAGTCTCCATTTCTCTCCAGCTTTCTATTAAACAGAAAATGTATTGAGGTCAGGATACCAATTGTATCCAATCTGGATAGAGAACACAGTCAGGAATCTCAGGATATTACCTATAAGGAATGGATATAGTTGTGTCGCCTACCTGAAAATATATTTTGTTTATTAAAGAGGGGACCCCTGTTATTGAAAACAGGGGTCAAAAGGTATTTAGTTAAAAGGTAAAATCACTATATTCGGATGTTACCATCAGAATGTAGTGTTAACCAAAAACAACGTCACTTACTCCTCCTTTAAAGGTTGTGTAAGTGATGTATTCTCCATGATCTTGAATCAGTAGACACACTGAGAAGGAACTGACCTGATCAAAGCTCCTACACCTTCAGTAAGCAGTGAAAGGAGGATGGTTCAACCACAACATGGCAGCCTCGAGCAGCCTCAGTTTGTCCACAGAGAGAGAGAGAGGTACTCTTCCTATTGGCATAAACAATAGATTACAGTAGATTAGAATATACATTATTTATTACCATCCTGTTCTCTCATAGTTAATGAACTACCCTTTTCTCCTCCTCTCACATGCTCACTGCATGGTGGCAGGTGACAAGGACAAGTCGTTATGATGACAGGTTGCATATAAATACAACTTTGAGTCATAGCCCGCCGATTACTTACCTTGTGTTTTTAATGATATTTTGACAACATATGAAGATTTGAAAAGAATATGAAAAAACAGGGAGGGTTGAATGTTGTTGAAAATCTAGACACATAAACTGCCTTATTGCAGACACAGATGTCGTAATGAAGGGACAGATTTGTAATCAATCTGTCTCTAAAATGTATGCATTGCTCGGTGTCTGACCTGATGGTAGACGACACTGAAGCGTCCCAGAATGTAGTCCATGCTGTGTTTCATCAACAGCTTACAGGAGTGCTGCTCAGTGACTGTGAAGTCCTACACAGTTCTTTACGGCCATGTGACAGAATCTCTGTCATGTTGTCCTCTGAGAGAGAGAGAGAGAGAGAGGAACTCTTCCTATTGGCATGAAATACAGTAGATTAGGTGATAAATCATGATAGTATCAATAACATGGCAATGATACAATTTTCAGCTGATAAAAGCCGATACATTTTCAGCTGTTAAAAGCTGATAAAAAACTATTTTACAAGAGTGGTTCCCAAAGTGGGGTGGGGGGAGTGGGCACCCCCAGGGGTCCTTGAGGGAGTTCCAGGAGGGTCCCCAGCTAAATGAACCAAATGGACCCTTAAGGGTAACAAATGGAACCAAAGATCTTGCCGTTTTGGCAATGCAACAATTCATTAAATAACTGTCAGTGGTGTGTCTCACATGCACTCATTGCGGCCTGTGTATTTGCATTTGTATATATATATTTTTTTTTAAACTAACAGTTAAAGAATATAAAACGTGATGACAATCAATCTGTCTTTGCTAATAACGCGTTGGTGGCTTATTTTTTAAAGTTACTGGATACAGAACCACATTTCATCAAAATATGTTCGGATAATGTATATAATATACCACCCATATCAATACTTGAGAAAACATTGATCTCAGAAGAGAAGGGAGGCATATCGGTATACTATAACCTGTTTGACTACAGTACGGATTCAACAATAGACTAATTAAATGCTTGGAAACTAGACATTCAAGAAGACATTGGTGAGACAGAGTGGAAACAGGCATGTTTAAAAGCACAAAAACAGACCATGAACACAAGGTTTAAACTACTTCAATATAAATGGTTAATGAGAATGTATATAACTCCTGTTAAACTCCATCATATGTCCGCTAGTATTCCAGATGTTTGTACTAAATGTCTAACAGAGAAAGGTACTCTATTTCATTGTATGTGGGAGTGTCCTAAAATGAAAATATTTTGGAATGGAGTTATAACGTGTCTGTCGGAAATATCTAGAACTACAGTTCCGCTAAACGCAAAACTCTGTATACTTGGAATATATCCAAAGAACTTTCTACAGACAACGAACCAGAAAAAAATCTTGGACTTTGGACTTCTCCAAGCAAGGAGAGCTCTTGCGCTATGCTGGAAAAACACAGACTCCAACACTGAGGATGTTAGCCGCAATTTGCAACTCTTGAATCTAGAGTTGCAATAACCTCCATCGACTTCCTATGCATGGTTTTGGTTTTGCATTGGTTTGTGATCTCCTGGTCTTAAATTACGTTAAACTCACCAACATTGCAGCTGTAGTCCAAGCTTGAATTATCCTCTTTCAATCTGGTGTCGCTTGTTTATCATAAAAGTCCCCCGTAAAGATGTTATGAGCTACTTTCTGTCCAAAATATTCCAAGAGTGACAATATCGAGCCGCCATTTTGATTTTTGCAACGTGCCATAAAACAAGATGTGAGGGGGAGTGCTTGTTTAATAGCGTCCCTCCCTCCCTAGGGCGTCGGCCTCTTCTTTGGGTGTCTTACCTGCGCAGGTAAGATTCTATTAAACAAGCGCTCCCCCTCACATCTTGTTTTATGGCACGTTGCAAAAATCAAAATGGCGGCTCGATATTGTCACTCTTGGAATATTTTGGACAGAAAGTAGCTCATAACATCTTTACGGGGGACTTTTATGATAAACAAGCGACACCAGATTGAAAGAGGATAATTCAAGCTTGGACTACAGCTGCAATGTTGGTGAGTTTAACGTAATTTAAGACCAGGAGATCACAAACCAATGCAAAACCAAAACCATGCATAGGAAGTCGATGGAGGTTATTGCAACTCTAGATTCAACCAATTGTAAAAAAATCTAGAGTTGCAAATTGCGGCTATGAGGATGTGGCAAAAGGAAATTATGAACTGTATTGGACTGGAAAGACTTACGTATATAAGTTAAGGCCAGACAGAATGATTTTGTCCAGCTGTGGGAGACATATATGAATACTATACAGACTATTGTTTAAGAGGAAAAGAAAAACAGAACTGAAAACTAAAGAACTACACAATTGTTTTATTTTATTTTTTCTTATTTAGATACTTATTTTTTCGTTTAAGTGCAAGTGTGTGTGTGTGTGTGTGTGTGTGTGTGTGTGTGTGTGTGTGTGTGTGTGTGTGTGTGTGTGTGTGAGTGAATGTACTGTATGTAATGTATGTTATAAAAAAAAGCCAATAAAAATATTATTGAAAAAAATAAGGTAGGGGTGTGAAGTCCAAGTGTCCTAGCACTGTCCAAACTAAACTCAATGTGTCCAAAACTAAACCCAGGTGTCCAAAACATAAAGCAAATCCAAACCTAGACCTAGAATGCCTGTGATCATTTAATTATACTTCGTAAATTTTCATGTATCATAAGGCATAGATAGCTTCCATCGTTTCCTTGTAGATATGAAAATGTGCGCCATAAATGTGATAAATGCTCCGTTTGTACTCACCCATTAAATAATTCCAAAGACGTGGAGTGAAATATGGTCCTCTAGTTTTATATCCATGTGAAAGTTCTGGCACAAAACGCGTATTTAGTGAGCATTTATGGCGCACATTTTGAACCCGAACTGAAATTAACCTGGGTGTTCTATGGCTCTGTATGTGAAATACTGTGCATACTGTATGTAACAACAAGAGCCGTTCTAGGGCTAATCCAAACCAGTCTATAGAGTGTGGCCAGTCTCCTCCAAAATTTTCTTTGTAAAGTCTGGTCGAATATCCACACTCCAGGAATGGGAAGGAGGTCTCTAAATCCAAAGGTATAATCCAATATTAAGGGAATGATCCAAAAAGGTAAGAATGGCAAGACTTGGGAAATATTCCTCTTGCTCACAGCAGTAGCCTGTCTGTCTCTCTGCCTGTCTGTCTCTCTGCACCTCCACTCTGGACTGACAGAGTCAATCTCTCCAGGTGGCCCAAACAATGTGATTGCCCCTCACTCCATCAGCCAGGTGAGCTGTGGGGGCGGGGCTTCCCAATCACTGCCTGTTGCCATAGCAACACATGTATCCAACTGGTTTCTCATGGCATATAGTCCATAGTGGGCCCCACGGAGCAGCTGCTCCGTGGGGCCCACGGAGAAGACCACTGGTTGAAAACCACTGATTTAGCCAAACATCTCCTTTCATTAGAGACTTGCCTACTACTACTACTGCACTCCACCCCGCTGACCACTAGGTGGCAGCAGAGTCTTTCTCATGACAGGGCAGTGGAAACATTGCATGATTATTGTTAACGTCTCCTACTTCAGTGGTTCCCAAAGTGGGGTCCGGGGACCCCCAGAGGTCCTCGAGGGAGTTCCAGAGGGGTCCCCGGCTAAATGATAGATTTAGGAACCAAATGGACCCTTATGGGTCTGTAACAAATGTATATTTGTACACTCTCAGAGTTACATTAACATTGATTTTACAACATAAATTGGGGTCCCAGAGATAGAAATGCCATTAAATGGGGGTCCGTAGACTAATGCATGTCAAACTGGGGGGTCCTTGAAATTAAACTGATTGAGAATCACTGCTAGAGCAGAATATAAGACATATTTAACCCATTTTGAGGCGGGAACCCCTTTTGTTTATACTGAAAGAAAAAAAACGTTGGTTTAACATGAATGAAATATGGACATTGGTTCCACATGAATGGTTTGCTTTGGCAGCACTAGCTCCAATTGTCTAGGTTAAACACATCTATATGAACTTACCCTAATGCAATTGAACAGTGTTACTTATACATGTTTCAATCACGTTGGGTCAACATGATTTACTTAAGGTCATTCAATGTACTAGTACATGTTTCAATCAAGTTGGGGCAACATGATTCAGTTAACTTCATTCAATTTACTATTAAATGTTTCAAATACATTATGGCAACATGATTCAGTCATATTCATTATTCTAGCTACATGATGTGATCATATTAGTCCAACACAATTTGATCCATGCAAAGAAACATTTATTTGTATTAATGCAGGGAACAGTACGTGCATTTATGCATTACAATGCATTACATAACATTAGTTATGTTAACATTAACAACATTCATTTTAACAACATTTTAATTAAAATTAATTTAATTAAAATTTTAACACAATTTTAATTAAAATTAATTTAATTAAAATTTTAACATTTTTTTTTTTTTTTTGTATTAATGCAGGGAACAGTACGTGCATTTATGCATTACAATGCATTACATAACAACATTAGTTATGTTAACAACATTAACAACATTATGTTGTTAACAACATAACAACATAACAACATGTGCAATCGGAACAGTAAGAGACCAAGAACAATAAAGTACAGTTGCACTGTATAATGTTTACATATAGGATGTACAGGCCGGCCTAACAACGGGCATTACCTCATACAGTATGTACTGTAACGGATATTGGCTTCAGTGTGTAAACAAAGCGAAAGAAACAAACGAAACTAGTGAAAAACGAAATGAGTGAGGGATCATCGTCATCAAAAACACCAGTGAGGACAATGTCACGGGGGGACAGGGGGTGGGGGGTTGTTGCACTACTACTGTTGGTATAGCTTAGTCTTCAAGCTTTGCACTTTGTGGGAGAGGACCCCTCCATCTAACTCCATAATAATTTTCTGAAGTACCTCAAAAGTGCATTTGAGCTTCGGTGGATAACTAAGGTTCAGCGCATAAATGAGCCCCAACAACATGGCCGTCGCAAAGGCCACATTGTCCAGGTCTTGTACCACCGTGACTCCCTCAAGGACAATTCTGACATTGTCCTCACTGGTGTTTTTGATGACGATGATCCCCATTGTCGTCTTCTCCAAGGCAGCATCACTGATCGTCTCCTCCACATCCTAAGTGTTCACAAAAAGGCATTATTAGTTATAATCAATAATGAGCTGCAACTGTGAATTCCATCTGTGGTTAATGAGATGCAATCTGCTTTGAGTCTGTATAACTTTTTAACTTTTTTTATTATAAATATTTGAAGCTTTTTAAGAAAACCTAGGTCAGGATTTAGAAGGCATTTTTGTAATCAGTCTTATGTCTAAATGGGTTAAGTCACAACTATGTATAGCATCACATTTGACTTGGCAGCAGTTAACAACACTGCCGCTTGAGTGTTGGCAAAAAGCATCAGTGGTTCTTCAAAGATGTACACAGTGCATGTATACACTGTACAGTCACTTACTATGAATTCCTGCACAAGGTCTCCAGGATCCTCGTTGAGGTATATGCAGAGTGCTTTTATTATGCAGTCCCTTCCTTCGTCCGTGTCATCCTGAAAGATAAGGGACAGAACAGACTCTTAAAACTCAAATACATAAGCGGTGCTTGCAGGTTAACATGTTTTTGTAAAAAGAAAAAAAAGGCCTACAAGCTCACAATGCATCACATAGTGCCATGAGCTTGTAGATAGTTTATTTTGTTTGTGTGACACTTTTATATGATGAAGCAGAGTTTAAATGTAATAAAAATCAGACCAGTCTGAAGAGAGTGGTGCAACAGCACCCCCTATTGGTACTCTAAACATAGTCCCACCAAACGTAGTCCCACCAGGACAAAGCTGTTCCTTCACTTAAAAATAAAAGTTTAAATATGGAGACACAAGGTTTCTGCCTGAGCAGCAATATAGTTCCATTACAGTAAAGTAAGTACACATTGATGTGACACATAAAAACACATACAGAGATACCTGCTGCAGGCATATACAATACAGTAGCCTAATGGTCAGGAGGTACATGCACATCCCAGTCAATTCAACAGGTGCTCGATCAAACAAAATAAACTGAAAAAGGAGGAGGAAGTCTGCACACCGTTTTAAAAGCTTATACCTGACGAAGGCCACAGAAGGTGATAATTAAAGTTGTTAAGGAGCTTTTAAAACAGTGTTCAGACTTCCTTCTTTTTCTGTGTACATATACACAGTAGCACACCCATGGTTGCATACATTCTTGCACCTATAAACACACTCAGTACACCTATCAACCTTGGTATAATGTATTTTGAAAACGTCAAGAAACATGTTCCAGGGAAGCAGTTGCCATAAGCAAAGATTTGAGCTAGAAATCTAAAATCTAAATCATTTAAATCATATGTTATACTTTAGCTATTGGAAAATAGCCGATCTACAAGCTCATAGCGCGGCACCGAGTGCCACGCTAAGAGCTTTTAGATCTACAATTGTTTCTTTCAGAGTGAACGTTTTTAGCTCAAATCCTTGCTTCTCGGCAGTCCCTGGAACAACATATTTTCAGATGGGGGTCGACGGCCAAATAAATATAATTCTGGGGCTCCGCGACATGAAATAGTTTGAGAACTACTGTCTAAATGGATTAAGATAACTTACTGTGTCCATGTTCGTCATCTCTTTCAGTGTTTTCCCTTTCTGCCCAGTTGCGCTTTCAAACAGCTTCAGCAGGTTTTCAGAGTACATGTCCAGCTGTGACAGGAACCTTGACTGCAGAGGCATGTGTGTGATCCGTTTAAACTCTGCATCAATCTGAAAGCACACAAGCACACAGCGCTTTATGAGACAATTTTCATTAATATGGCATTCATAAGTAAGTCACATACTGTGTACGCTGTCATAGCACTTAGTTCCTACTAACCTCAGTCACATTAAAGAGAGCTGGCCATCTTGTTGTGAACTCGCTGATCATGGGATCACCACTGACGAATTCATATCTTCTTAAAGGGAACGTTCTCTTCATTTTCATCTTAACTCTCTCTCTGTTGTTACGTATCTTGATATCAGACAGAAGTTCAACTCTCATGTTCTCCTGTGAATCATCATCTTCTCCACCCATATTGGAGGGGCAGAAGGCCACTTCACCTTTTCTTGGCTTCTTAACAGCAAAGGCAGCACTGCGTTTTCCTTCTGGTTTGTGCTTCAAGGCATTTACACACACTTCCCGATGTCCCTGCTTTCGGAGAGTTGTGCGAGAATTGGCAGCCTTATATTTGATACTCTTTAACCACCCAGAATATCCAGTTGTTGAGGCGCTCTCTGTTAGACAAGGATGTTTCTGGATGAGTGCATGCGCGACTTGCTCAGCATCCTTACCTCCTTTATCAAAATATACTTTATATTTGAGTATCTCCTGGTCCAAACCCTTAAAGGTCCGCTGACATGCCCCGAAATTAATATGGGTGGTACAGCACATCACGTGGTCTGACTGAAAACAGTTTGAAACAGTTTGAAACGGGGCTACGGCGCTAGCAACAAGTGGCTATAGGTCAGGCTAGCGTTTTTGACGGTACATTTAGCGTCATATTGGCTATAAATGTAATTGAAAAAAATTATTTTTTCGCCAGAAATGCTTAGTTTGAATGCAATTGAGGTTGGCGTGGGGTTTTTTAGGGGAACTGCAGCACAAGCGCAAATTTTGGACTGGAGTCCCATGTTCCCCCGGTCGCCAACACCCCTGTCTGCCCGCTCTGAGACCTCTCAGCCCCGCAGCGCGACAGTCGCGACTACGGACGGTCTGCTGTTGTCTGGCCGCTGTGAGAGCAGCGCGACTACTGTTCTTTTCCCCTCTCAGCCGCAGGCTGACATGTACACCCTCGCTCTCACTCTGTAATACCGTAGTTAGTTACCACAACATTGTTCAAGTGAACTATAGTGTGTTTATGTTTGTATTCATTGTAATAATAAATATCGCTATGCCGAGGCATAGTCTTGCGGACGAGATCATGAGCCTCTACGGGGGACTGGGCATGTGTGTACACACACACACACACATGCAATGGCACGGAATCTCTTCCCCGCTGTCATGCACTATAGCCACGGCTAAAAGTTGTGTGTCTGTGTGTGCGTACACACATGCCCAGTTCAATGCGGGGACCTGACCAGAGACTATACGTCCGTCCGTCCGTGTGTGTGCAGCCTGCATCTGAGACGGGCTAGACTATGTTGTCATGCGGAGCGACGCGGCGATAAATAAAATAATCATAGCGATATTGATTATTACAATGAACAAGCATAAACACACAGTTCACCTGAACAATGTTGCGAAAAAAAAAATTTTTTAATGAGACTTCACCCAGTATTCAAGCTAAATGTGACACCAAAATAGTAGCATAAGTTGCTATGCTACCACGGCCACCAAGCCCGGCGAGCCCGCATAGAAGTCGTTGGGGAAAGCTTTCGCCACTCTGACGTCAGAATCATGATAGCATTGTTTGATAGCAGTTATTAGCTCCCGAGGGGCGTGTCAGTCTTCCTTTAAAGGGGGAGTGTCAAAGCCCGAGATTAACATTGCTGATAAGGTACATCACGTGGTCTGAATGAAAACAGTTTCAAACGACACGTGACTATATCTCAGGCTCTGACGTGACCTAGCATCTAGCCGAGCTGAGTGGCTAGCGCAGTAAAGGCTAGTGGTTTTGAGGTAACCTTTTGCGTCATACTAGGTGAAAATATCATTAAAAAATTATTTTATTGCTTTTATTTATTCCTTACAATGACATTGAGTTGACGTGTACGTTTTAGGGTAAACTGTTACATAATCGCAATTTCGCGTGACTAGTCCGTCTGAGCCCCCTCTCAGGCTCTCACCGCCGGGGCAGTGGGGGCACAGCGCCTCGACTTCTGTTCGTGCAGGCTGCACAAGCACACACGGGGGACGCCTCTCTCTCTCTCTCTCTCTCTCTCACACACACACACACACACACACACACACACACACACACACAACATTGTTTGAACATGTGAAATGTTTGTTTATGCATAATGAATTCATGAGAATCGCGGGCCGCGGTAAGCCTTGAACTCTGGCCGGGACACAAGGCACTTCAGAACGGGGAGATTGCGAGAGGAGGTGGGGGTGTTTTTTTTTTTTTTTTCTCCCTCCGTATATCTCTCTCTCTCTCTCTCTCTTTAGGGTCTCAGAGGGAGACAACTCACCGAGTCCGAAAACTGTATTAAATTAATAGTTTGTACTTTGTAGAACTGTAACAAGCACAAAAACTATTCAATACAGTATTAAAATGTCTGCTTTGTTCTGCAGCAAGGGGCGATATAATGCTGTGATTCATTCCACTTTACTGACCGTTTCATTGCCTATATTATGTCAGATTGTCCGTCATGAGTGACTACTCGTCGCCATAATATAAATATGAAATGGGAATATTTAGGTCAAATTGCTGATTGATTTTGAACATGCATTAACAATAGCCCCGAGAAGATAAGAACACAAGACAACATGCATTTATTTATTCCAATTACTGCTGCTCTGTCCAATTTATTCATTATAGTCGAGCCGATCGCTCTCTGCCCTGTCCTTGGAATTGACGTAGGCAAGACTGTCTACAGAATTCACGAGTGAAAAACATTGTATGGGTAATCCGTAATTGGGTATTATGAGTCACTGTAAGTAACCGTGTCGGCCCCAATTCATGATGATTACGGATCCCCATGTCCCATTCATGCAGGTATGCATATGTCCCATATGTGCCCTCTCCCTCCGCTCATTCTGTAGCAGAGGGAGAGGGCGCATTATGGGGCTAGCAGGCTAGTCTGCCGTACCAGAACAGCGGTTGTTTTTTAATGGTATAGTCACCCGCGGTCACAGTCTTAAAAATAAAAATATTTTCTCTAAAACTGCTTGGTAGGGCTATAGCTGGGAAAGCCTCCACTTCATTCAGTAGAGCATTAGACGTAACGAGCTGTCACTCATTCATTCATGCAGCCCCATGTTGCAAACACAAGGAAGGAAGGAACCTTCACTGCCTGCCCTGCAGCAGGCCAGCTATAGTCTCTCTCTCTCTCTCTCTCACACACACACACCGCGTCTCGCCGTCTTGCAGTTGCAATGGATGACGGATAGAGCCGATGCTCTTCTTGGTAAATAATAAACACAACTCTTCGCGTTCACAACAGCTATACACACAGGCTAAAACATACCGATAGAATCAACTTGGTGTGTGTGTGTGTGAGAGAGAGAGAGAGAGAGAGAGAGACCGCCCCTATATCGGTGTGTGTGTGTGTGTGTGTGTGTGTGAGAGAGAGAGAGAGAGAGAGAGTGTGTGTGTGTGTGTGTGTGTGTGTGTGTGTGTGAGAGAGAGAGAGAGAGAGAGAGACCGCCCCTATATCGGTGTGTGTGTGTGTGTGTGTGTGTGAGAGAGAGAGAGAGAGAGAGAGAGAGAGAGAGAGAGAGAGAGAGAGAGTGTGTGTGTGTGTGTGTGTGAGAGAGAGAGAGAGAGAGAGAGAGAGACCGCCCCTATATCGGTGTGTGTGTGTGTGTGAGAGAGAGAGAGAGAGAGAGAGAGAGAGAGACCGCCCCTATATCGGTGTGTGTGTGTGTGTGAGAGAGAGAGAGAGAGAGAGAGAGAGGTGGAGAGGCCGGCGCAGTTTTGCTAGAGTAGTCACAGCCTGGCAGTGGTAACGTTACGTGAAGCTCCAGGGCTCCGTGAGCCCTGTTCGGCACTTAGCCGGCTGAGGGCGTGTCAGCGGGGGGGAGACAGATAGACAAGATGGGTACGATGGAACCCGTCGCGCGGAATTGCGATTATGCAACAGTTTTCCCTAAAACTTGGACGTCAACTCGGTGTCATTCTGGCGAGTTTTTTGTAGCAAAAAAGTAATTTTTCCACCAAACTTTTACCCAGCTATGAGGCTGAAGGTGGCCTCAAAACCACTAGCATGAGTTGATAGCCACCAGGAACGCTAACTCGCAGAGCCCAGAGCCGCTCTGACATTTAGACCAGACACAAGATCAATTTCATTGGTCAAATTGAGCTGGCCCGACTTTACGTCACAATCTAGATGCTAGCGCTAATAGCCTTAATAGCTTCCCGAGGGGCGTGACATCCCCGCTTTAAGTATGTCACTTTTCAGCTTTCCATCTGGAATCAGCCGTGTCCCTTCTCGTCTGTATACTTCGTTGGCCATGGCAAGCTTTAACTCGGCATCATATGTAAACTGGGGAATGGGGAAGACCTCTGGCCAAGAAGATCTAGTGGGAGTAGAGCTGTCTTGAGTTGAGGACATCACAGCACTGTCTTGAGAGGAGGGCATCAAAGTGCTGTCAGCATCAGCGCTATTAGGGTGTGTTGGAATTAATGGGGCATTGTCACAGGTCCCAGCAACAACAGGTCTGAGGGACAGCACTTTGACTGTAGCTCTGTCTTGTATTTCATCCATGGAAGACAGGTTCTGGAAGCTATTATTGAACATTTCATCCATGAACTGCAGTCGAAACGGGTCCTGGAGCAGACACTGCTTCTTTATCTCACTCTCCAGTTCAGACACGGTAACTGGCAGGCCCATGGGAAGTACCAGTCTCCGGCTGCTGTTCTCTCCCAAGATGACTCTGAGAATTGCCGAGGTTGCCATGGTCCAACTTCTTTGTCTGAGGAGAGAGAGAAAAGCACACTCATGTTACTAGTTGTAGTCAATACAAAAGCTGACTTTGTTCAAAGTTGAATAAACCTGGAAAAAACCCAAACAAAGGTACTAGTATTAATAACAGTATGTTCACAGATATGTCTAACCACATAGGACTGTGGCTATATTGAAACACTGCATTTTTTTGGTTAACGTGAAATTAGTGATAGTAATCATAGCTATAGTGTTCAGAAACAGGAGTCTCTGCATCTCTCCAGCTCTAATTAACAAAACTGCGTGTCCAGGTGTGTAGCTAATTTGGTACATTTTATCTCCCCTCCCCTCCATTTAATCTGTTCATTTCTTTGTCAGTCATCTCCCCAATCAATTTGTACAGCATCCTGAACATTTTTTTTTGTTTATTGAAGAGCGGGACAGGAAGACCCATATAATATATGCATTAATACAGGTTTAATTTACCTCATCACAGACAGATTGACCTTTTCAAGGTCACCATCCGTACTTTTCCAACTTTATATGCAGCCAAGGGGTAATGATCGAGAAGTTCATTTACTTCTACAAGAACCAGTCTTCGTGTAGGAGCTGTAGTCACTTCATAGGCTCTATAGTGCTCATTATACCACCCACACAGCTCTTTCAAAATGAAACACAATCTCTGACGCAAAATGCATATTTGCTTAATTTCCCCGAATTCAGGTAGGCCACTTTCAGACCCATGGGGAACTAGCATCCCTATTCTGTAGTTTATGCCCTTGCTCCAAATATCTTTAGCCAGACAGATTTCAGATAGGTCAGGGTACCTTTGCTTAACAGCTTGAGCTATCTCCTCCTTCAAAATATCTAGTGGGACTATAGATACTTTTGACACATCTAGCATTGGTTTATCAAGACTTGGAGAGGACAAGTGGTACCCAATCATGAATTGATGTTTCACAGCCAGCGTCAGTGGCACATTTCTAAAGCAACTGGTATGTCTCATAACCTGCTTAAAAAAACTGTGCTTTCCCTCAAATCTTAAAGTCCAATGTCCCACGAGAGGTCCAAACAACCGAATCAATTCAGGGTAATGTTCCAAGTAGTGGTGTTTAGGCAGCACATTAACTGTAGGGAATAGCTCCTTATATCTTTGTCTGTGCTCTGAGATTTTGCAATCAAGGTAAGCAATGGACTCGTCATCGTGGACTGGAGCAACAACAAGCTCCATAATCTCTTTTAAATCCATCAGAACCTCCCATGCTGGCTCGCCCTCAGGTATCTTAGTCCCAATCAGAAACGGGAGCAATCTTAACAGGCACCAGTTTTCATGTGCATTACCACCTATGGAATTCCTGCTTGAAAGATTGAGTGGCACAATATGAGGCTTATTAGTTTTATCAGTCCACTTATAGGGGAAGGTCAGAATTCTATTATTTAAGCCCTGCAATGTAATATACTTCTTGGATATCAATACTTTGAGACACCGTGCAAGTTCAACAGGTACAACACCCTCAAATATATCATGAGCAATGTCAGGAGGGTACCCAGTGAGGACGTGGAAATGAGAAAGAGCTTTAGTCAAAGGACAAGCTTTTGTAACTCCAAAACACGAAGTGCCACTCTCTTCAGCTGACCTTACATGATCCTCATGTTGCTCTTTACTTCTGAGGCTGAATTGTCCTGCTGCCACTTCTTTTGATCTGAATTCTTCCTTACTGGCAATGCAAAAACGGCAACTATAATGACCTGAGAAACATTCAATAAAGCCTGCAATTGAGTGAGCACCCAAATTGTCTGCTGCAACAGTTTGAACTGTACCTTTCAGAGTTTTTCCCAACTCTGAAACAAATATGCCTTCTTCTTCCAAAGCTCTGAGGTCCTTTAGCAGTGGCTCTAAAACTTTGTTAAAGCCATACAACTTCAAATCATCCGTTTTGCATAAAATGGCCAAGTAAATCGAGTCCAAAGAGGAATTGTATTCTGGGGGTAGGTTACGGAGCACCCAATACACACCACAAAGTTTGTGTTTTTTACGGGAAGTGCCCAACGGATTGCAACATTCCCAGTCATCTGCATAAAGTCCTATAGATATCCTTAACTCTTCTCCCGAGAAGAAATCATTTTGCTTAAAATGTTCACCATCCCTGTAAGACTTATACAGATTTTGATTTTCTGCCTCTGCTCCCGCTTGTGTTGTGTGAGTACCAACTACAAGTTCCAAAACATCTTTCCTATTCAAGAGCACTTGCAGGGATTCTAGAATAGGAACATACTGAAAGGTTTTCTTCGTTCTAATATCCAAAAAATATTCAACTGGTTCAACAACTTTGAAGTTAGCCTTATAGTACTGCTTACGTTGATATGCAGAACTCAGAGTGCCACCTTTCTGTAAAGCTTTAGTTATAGGGTTAACTTTGCAGTACTGGCTATTTCCTTTGTGATAGATCTGTCAACCTGGAGATTATGCTTCTCAAAAACTTCACCCAAAATATTAGCAGTAAGGGGAATGTACAGAGAGCCGGTTAAGTGGTGAAGCTCTTGTAAAAAGGCATTGATTGTTGTACTTGGTACATGAGAAATATATTCAAGTTTCAATAAAGCTGCAGCAAAGGAGTGCTCAATTTGTTGTGGAAGGTCCCCTGTGGCATCAGTATTACAATCTGGTTGTACATCAGAGCATGCCTCAACTACATCATCATCATCATTATCATCATTTTCTACAGCTTCTTGGTCAACTGTTGTGGTAGTAGTCACTATCCCTGGTTTAAAATCTAATAAAGAATAAGAATAATGTTTTCTGGTCCTGTGAGATTTAAACGTACCACAGATATCTGTTTGAAAGTTGCAACGCAAAAACACACAAGTCACTACTTCCTCTTTCTTCAGGTGTGCATTAATGTGAGCCCAATAATCTCTTTCAGAGGTAAGATCTTTACATGGGCATAGATGACAGCTAAATGTACAACCAGCTGATCGATTGTGATTGGTAACTGTCTCATGGCATCTATTTAAATGAACGTTAAGAGAATTCCAAGTTTTAAAAGTACAAAGGCAGCTTGGATATATACACATAAAACGACTATTTCGCCCATGAAGTGGATGTTTTTCTCTATAATGTGTCAATATTTTGGATCTACTAGATAGTTCTACATGACAAACCTTACACGTCCACATTCACAGCAACAGTCACTGAAAATGAAGAGAACGTTGAAATTAGAAATCAATAAATGTCGTCGATTTCGGCCAAAAAACCTTGCATTTAATTTTAATAAATTAATGCCATACTTCATCACAACATTGTCATGATGAAGTAGGGGAAATCAGTGTCATGCATCAAGTTGTGAGCTGTAGATTGGTGGTTATAGGAATGTACAGCAACAAACAAAATGTTTCACCTATAACGTGACCATATTGAGTAGTGTGTATTTTATGAATAAATAACCAATGAAAGTACTAACAATAACAACGATATTAATCAGATTGTAGAAAATTCCCAATAGCTTCATTTATTTGCCTTATTTTGTACAGGCCTATTTTGGGCAACCTCACCCTGAACTAAAGAATGACTAGAGGTTGCCCAAAATAGGCCTGGACAAAATAAGGCAAATAAATGAAGCTATGGGGAATTTTCTACACAGATCATTTGATAGTTAAGATTGGGGAGGCAGTACTCACCACAAGGAAATGAGCCTTGATGTGATACAAAGATATTTTGGACACAACTCGAGCCACTACAGGTTGTTTGTCTGAAACAAAGACAACAGTAATCATGCAACTGTCGGTCTGTACTTAGGAACCTATTCAGTCATTTTGTTCATTTAAGAGAGTATTACCAGTGAAACAAGACAGCTTCGGACCAGGGAGGTGCTGAACACAGGTCTTTCAGGAGGTTGTAGGTATCAGGAGGTACAGTCACTGAAAATGAAGAGAACATTGAAATTAGAAATCAATAAATGTTGTCGATTTTGGCCAAAAAACCTTGTATCTAATTTTAATAAATGAATGCCTCATCTTATAATTCATCACGACATTCTCATGATAAAGTAGGGGAACTCAGTGTCATACATCAAGTTGTGAGCTGATCATTTAGCAAACTGTAAGGCTAATCAAAGCAACCATCTTATTCAGTAAACTAGTGTCGATGGCAGTGGACACCATTCTAACAATACTGACTAAACCAGACTATAGACTGTAGAGTAGCAGAGTGAAGAAAACCATTGCAATGACAAAATATATACTCTTACATCAAGCAGTAGAATAATACAAAGGGTGTTGTTGAACTTTACATATATGCACAGAGACAGCAGAGTGTGTTTTGAGACAATAGAATGTTAATTTCTCCCAACACCTGAAGAGAGCCTCAGAGAGTAAAGAACAATGGCTGATACTTGGCAAGTTGGCTAAGGTTCCACACCAGCCCCTTTTGGGTAGACAGGCAGTCTTCACTCATGAACCCTCACATTAGCACATAATATATGAAAAGCACAAGTGCAATGTGCATTTTTTTATTGCTTGGTGTTCCAGTTACATTCTATGACACAGTTTAGTATGAATTTGCACTAGTTTAAGCAGAGAAAAAAATCGCGGAAAATTCGTCTATTTTATAATGTTATTTTTAGTGAATTTCTCTGGAACGGAAGGTCCAATCTGCTCAGTATAAAGTTTGTTTGATGCAGGACTTTGAGGACAATATCCACGTCAGGTTGAACATGGTCAAATAACAAGCTAATCCCGTAAATCATTTGAGGAAGCATGGTAGCCTGCGTTAGCATAAAACACAACAGTTTAAGCAGAGAGAAAAATCGCGGAAATTCGTCTATTTTATAATGTTCTTTTTAATGAATTTCTCTGGAACGGAAGGTCCAATCTGCTCAGTATAAAGTTTGTTTGATGCAGGACTTTGAGGACAATATCCACATCAGGTTGAACATGGTCAAATAACAAGCTAATCCCGTAAATCATTTGAGAAAGCATGGTAGCATGAACGCTAGCCTGCGCTAGCATCATAAGAACACAACACCAGTCTAGGAAGATGGCATGATAACTAACCTGTGCTAGCATTGTTAACATAACACCACCAGGGAAATCCGGCTTATAATAATTATAATTAAGACTCATAGCCTTACCTTATGCTTTTAGGCTCCAGCATGTCTACTTGTCCACTGTCCAGCTCCCAAGCAGCAGCAATGCAGAAGAAAGAGGAGGAAGGAAAACAGGATACCTGGGTACTTCCTGCTAATTCGCGCCATACGTTTGACTTCCGATTCAATTGAAATATATTAGGTCAATGTGATTGAATCACTTTCAGGGTAGGGCCGGTTAGGGCTTATGACTCACTTTAACTCAACACATTCTAATCACGTTATGTGGTCAAACATAAATTGTTGATGTTGAACATATATAATCTGTTCATTTAATCTCAACAAAGGGAGTTTTCATTTTTCTCAGTGTTTTAGCTACTGGAAAAATAGCAGATCTACAAGCTCATAGCGCGCCACCGAGTGGCGCGCTACGAGCTTGTAGGTCTGCTATTTTTGAAAACGACTGACATTTTTAGAATCTGATCTCAGGTCAGAATGGGTTAATCAGACCAGTGTGTGTCCAGTGGAAACCTCGTATGAATCTGATCTCAGGTCAGAATGGGTTAAAGAGTGAAAATGGGGTTATAATTCTGAGGGTGCTTAATTGACATGGAATAGTTTGAGAATCACTGACAGAAACATGAGATTTTTCAGGAAACTGTCGTGATTTAGTGAATTTAAGCCTAAATGTGTTAAACTTTAAATCTATAAGAGCAGAAGCAGAACAACCAGAAGTTTGATGATCAAAGCATCTCAGTAATGAAAGCTTTAAATACAGAGAAGCCATGCAGTGGTACAGCTGACACACACACACACACGCACGCACGCACGCACGCACGCACACACACACACATGCGCGCGCACACGCACAGTATAGGCTACAGCTGTCAGCCTATTCTGACACTCATCATCACCTCTTCCTACAGTAGGCCTATACACGCACGTGCACACAAAACTATACAAACCCGTTACCCCAGCACATGCACGTTCACGTATACGCACTGAGACGAATCAAACACACACGCAACTGTCTGTCTGTCAATCAATCAATCAATCAAATCAATCAATCAATCAATCAATCAAACAAACAAACACACACGCAACTTGCAAGCAGCACGACCGAAATTGACGCACGCATTAAGGCACACATACGCGCGCACGCACGCACGCGGCACCTATTATTAGTTATTATATTTCAATATGGCTGCCGCGAAAAGGCCATGCAGTTGTTGTTACATTACCTTAATGACTTCTGTTTAGCCGAGTGATTATGCCCAATAACTCACACAATAGGCCTATAATATATACACCTTATGAATCTACTTCATTCATTTCATAACTCCTAATTTATGGACATGCATAAACTCATAATCACTCGACGTAAACACGACCGGGGATCATATTAAAAACAAGAACATATTTATAGGACGCACCGGAGCGCACTCGTCTATTAATTGCCTCGTGCGCTGTTTCAGAACGCGCTCCCTCAATAATATATATAAGTGTAAAAACACTTTTTTTTTGCCGATATATCTCATCTGGCTGACAGTTGAAACACTTTGAAAGCCATTGATATTATCACTTTGGGTGTCCTTGACACCAACAAGGTTGGGAAGTTGGGAACCACTGCTAATCTGCCCCGAAAACAAGTAGGCTACAGCAAATAATCAATTTATTTTGTGGCGAAACACAAACAGTCTCCAAATGTCTCCAAAACAGGCCGATACTAAACTTCACCCAAGTTCAGCTGCTCAGACGAAGCCTCAATATATACCTCACATATAGTAGCCCAATATAGGCAGAAGTACTTCTTTCATTTCATAACTCCAACTTTATGGACATATAAACTCATAATAACTTGTTAAACTCGACGTTAACAGACGGACCGAAAAGGGATAAATAAAAACGCCTCGTGGTGAGACGTGTAATTGTTGCGCAGTTACAACTTGGTTCTTAATTGGTCTCCGTTCATTCAAGTGCTTTTATATGTTCATGCATGGGGAAAAACAAATTAAAAGTTATGTTTTTAATAAAAACTCACCATCTCTCCTCCTCTGCTCACACGGTCTGTTTTGTCTCTTCGACGTTCTTTTTCGTCCTCCTCTCCTCTTCTCCCATGCACGGCCACGCGTTTTTAGACTGTAAAAAATATATGTACAAAGCGTTCTCCGGGTCTGTCCTTATATTAATGTTTTAATACAACTAACTTCTTCTCGTCTTCTCTCATGGGGAGGGTGTTTCTTTATTCGTCTTCTCTTCGCTGCATCAAACAAATGTAAAGTGTTCTTCTTCAGGAACGAAGGACATGTGGCAGCTACAAACACACGGCGCACGGCGCACACAGTGCTCTGTGGGCTTGGAGCTCTGCTGCTTTTAGGAAGAAAAAAAAACAGCTCGAGCGGTCTAAATGAAAGACCCTCATCAGACCAGCTGCATGTGATTGGACTAACGACACGCATCGTCGTTTCAGATCTTGTAATATAGCTTCATGGGGTCCAGGGGGTCCACCTGCTTTCTATGGCAGAGGCAGCCCCCGGTATGGGATCCACCGCGACATGAGACTAATGAATTAGAGAGAGAGAGGAGTGTGTGTGTGTGTGTGTGTGTGTGTGTGTGTGTGTGTGTGGGCCGGGGGGGGGGGGGGGGGGGGGGTGTAGACGATCAGAAATCATAAAAACGTCTGGGTTTCCGTCTTTCCGAGGCTATTTTAATGCCATGAAAATAAAATGATTTATGAATAATATAATACACATTTCTTTAAAACATGCTATGTCACGTTGTCCCACTGTCTATATTATGGTCCTGTCCAACATTGATGGAGTTTTGGAGGAAGGTCGGGCAGGAAATACAGAAGATTTTGTCAATAAATATTGTAGGCTACTAGAACCAAAGTTCTTCCTGCTCGGTCTATACCCAGAGGGACACAAGATATAAAGAGTAATGAACAAATATTTATAGATATATGTCTTTTACAAGCTAAGAGAGTGATAGCATTGACCTGGAAGAGGCCAGACAAACCAAGTATTACACAGCGGTTCAGGGAATTATGTTTATGTTTACCTTTGGAAAAGATTTCATACATTCTTAAGGACAAACAAGAAAGGTTTCAGGAGGTGTGGGGGGGACGTTTTATATGTTATATAAAGAACAAAGATTTGTCACATTTAATGGATGGAGCTGAAGAGGAGTAGTGCTGTTGTTGTTTTGTTTTTTTGTGGTTGTGGTTGTTTTGCTTGTTGTGCTTCTTTTTTTTGTATTTATGATTTTATGTATAGGCTATATGCCTTTATTTTATCTATCATCTACTTCATCCATTCTGTTCTGTCTTAGAGATACTCTATTACTACGAGTAAGACGCGCAAACGCGGGAAGCGAACGCAGCTCGTACATATTTGGGTTTTGGACGTATAGCTGCTTTGGGGACTCCTTATATGGTGCCCCTTTTGTGCCCATATATGGAGCTGAGTGGACCTGGCCCCTTTTGTGCCCATATATGGAGCTGAGTGGACCTGGCCCCTTTTGTGCCCATGTATGGAGCTGAGTGGACCTGGCCCCTTTTGTGCCCATATATGGAGCTGAGTGGACCTGGCCCCTTTTGTGCCCATGTATGGAGCTGAGTGATTGCTGATGCAACACACTCCATATTTGGATAGCGGGACAGACACACGGACACACGGACACACAGACAGACAGACAGACATGATCTGCTAGGTCTCATAGTAAGTGCTCATTGCGTTCGCAAAAGTCTGTATTACTATTGCACTATCACAGTTCACTAGAGATACTTTGAACTATATCTTTAAGCAATATATAAAGCTTTTTATTTTGGCAACAATAAACCATCTTCAGCCAAATAAGCTCCACTGAGACTGAGCAGCAATATGAGTCTGACCCAGCGGCGGCAGCAGAGGTCATCGGACGCTGACCACGTCGCCAGCGACGGCGTCGTCAGGCGGTGTCCTCACTGTTCGGTCGTCATCGTCGGGGGCGCCCTCGACCTGGCGTTCCACGCCGACGACTTCACCGAGTTGGTCGACTTCGCCGCCGTGACCTGCGCCGTCTGCCGCGGGAGGTTCCTCTGGCCCGCCCTGCCTCGTCTTCTACTCCACGGTGGAGGCGAGGAGAAGAAGGCGAGCGAGAAGAAGCAGAAGAAGAAGGAGAAGAAGAAGAAGCAGCCACGACGACCCGGAAAGAACATACTGAGGTTCCTGGGTTTGGTGTGCCTGGTGTCCGGCCTCGGCCTGTGTGGCCTCGCCACGGTCGTCGCCATGCCCTTCGCGTTTGTGGTCAGCGGAGCCGTGTTTGCCGTGTGCGGTGTGTACGCAGCCTGGTTCGAGTAGCCTGGTTCAAGACCTGAACCATCGCTTAGCAGGGACGGATTAACCACCTCCGAGGGCCCCTGGTACGGTAATATTTGCAGGGGCCCCATAGCGCGCGTGACATTTTCGTAGTTTTATGTGTTTTTATCATCTTTTTAACCTAAGTTTAACAAAATTAACAGGGCGTCAAACCTAGTACCGAATGGCCAGAACATATTTGTGAGGTGCGCTATCCCCTCCAACGTCCAGCTTTGAGGGTTTGTGTAAAAACAAACATTGAAGACAAAAGGGTGTGAACACTTAACATAGTGTACGTATGATGACGTATGATGATAAGAGTGGCCCCTCACTTCACAGTTCACAGGAGTGTGTGGGTCTTTTTTAGGTGCGCTAGCTAGCCCCTCCTCCTATGTCCAGCTTTGAGGGTTCGTGGGGCTAAGCGACAGGGACAAATTACCCATTGGGCCAGTGGGGCCGTGGCCCAGGGACCCTTGGCTCTCAGGGGCCCTTCGGGGGAAATTGGACCGTGAGGTACTAGGTTTGACGCCCTGAAAAGGCCCTTCATTGGCTGTTAATTTTGTTAAACTTAGGTTAAAAAGATGATAAAAACACATAAAACTACGAAAATGTCACGCGCGCTATGGGGCCCCTGCAAATATTACCGTACCAGGGGCCCTCGGAGGTGGTTAATCCGTCCCTGCTAAGGTTCAGGTTCAGGTCTTGAACCAGGCTACTCGAACCAGGCTGCGTACACACCGCACACGGCAAACACGGCTCCGCTGACCACAAACGCGAAGGGCATGGCGACCACCGTGGCGAGGCCACACAGGCCGAGGCCGGACACCAGGCACACCAAACCCAGGAACCTCAGTATGTTCTTTCCGGGTCGTCGTGGCTGCTTCTTCTTCTTCTCCTTCTTCTTCTGCTTCTTCTCGCTCGCCTTCTTCTCCTCGCCTCCATCGTGGAGTAGAAGACGAGGCAGGGCGGGCCAGAGGAACCTCCCGCGGCAGACGGCGCAGGTCACGGCGGCGAAGTCGACCAACTCGGCGAAGTCGTCGGCGTGGAACGCCAGGTCGAGGTCGTCCCCGACGATGACGACCGAACAGTGAGGACACCGCCTGACGACGCCGTCGCTGGCGACGTGGTCAGCGTCCGATGACCTCTGCTGCCGCCGCTGGGTCAGACTCATATTGCTGCTCAGTCTCAGTGGAGCTTATTTGGCTGAAGATGGTTTATTGTTGCCAAAATAAAAAGCTTTATATATTGCTTAAAGATATAGTTCAAAGTATCTCTAGTGAACTGTGATAGTGCAATAGTAATACAGACTATACAGTAATATTTCCTAGTGATTAGTGAACTGTGATAGTATTAGTAATAATTTATGGTATAGAAGTGTAATTGCGAATGCAGTGAGCACTTACTATGAGACCTAGCAGATCATGTCTGTCTGTCTGTCTGTGTGTCCGTGTGTCCGTGTGTCCGTGTGTCTGTCCCGCTATCCAAATATGGAGTGTGTTGCATCAGCAATCACTCAGCTCCATATATGGGCACAAAAGGGGCCAGGTCCACTCAGCTCCATACATGGGCACAAAAGGGGCCAGGTCCACTCAGCTCCATATATGGGCACAAAAGGGGCCAGGTCCACTCAGCTCCATATATGGGCACAAAAGGGGCACCATATAAGGAGTCCCCAAAGCAGCTATACGTCCAAAACCCAAATATGTACGAGCTGCGTTCGCTTCCCGCGTTTGCGCGTCTTACTCGTAGTAATAGAGTATCTCTAAGACAGAACAGAATGGATGAAGTAGATGATAGATAAAATAAAGGCATATAGCCTATACATAAAATCATACAAAAAAAAGAAGCACAACAAGCAAAACAACCACAACCACAAAAAAACAAAACAACAACAGCACTACTCCTCTTCAGCTCCATCCATTAAATGTGACAGATCTTTGTTCTTTATATAACTTATAAAACGTCCCCCCACACCTCCTGAAACCTTTCTTGTTTGTCCTTAAGAATGTATGAAATCTTTTCCAAAGGTAAACATAAACATAATTCCCTGAACCGCTGTGTAATACTTGGTTTGTCTGGCCTCTTCCAGGTCAATGCTATCACTCTCTTAGCTTGTAAAAGACATATATCTATAAATATTTGTTCATTACTCTTTATCTTGTGTCCCTCTGGGTATAGACCGAGCAGGAAGAACTTTGGTTCTGGTAGCCTACAATATTTATTGACAAAATCTTCTGTATTTCCTGCCCGACCTTCCTCCAAAACTCCATCAATGTTGGACAGGACCATAGACAGTGGGACAACGTGACATAGCATGTTTTAAAGAAATATGTATTATATTATTCATAAATCATTTTATTTTCATGGCATTATAGCCTCGGAAACCCAGACGTTTTTATGATTTCTGATCGTCTACACCCCCCCCCCCCCACACACACACACACACACACACACACACACACACACACACACACACACTCCTCTCTCTCTCTAATTCATTAGTCTCATGTCGCGGTGGATCCCATACCGGGGGCTGCCTCTGCCATAGAAAGCAGGTGGACCCCCTGGACCCCATGAAGCTATATTACAAGATCTGAAACGACGATGCGTGTCGTTAGTCCAATCACATGCAGCTGGTCTGATGAGGGTCTTTAATTTAGACCGCTCGAGCTGTTTTTTTTTCTTCCTAAAAGCAGCAGAGCTCCAAGCCCACAGAGCGCTGTGTGCGCGCCGTGTGTTTGTAGCTCTGGTCCATAGCTTAACGGTTTAGAGCTATATGGACCAGCCACATGTCCTTCGTTCCTGAAGAAGAACACTTTACATTTGTTTGATGCAGCGAAGAGAAGACGAATAAAGAAACACCCTCCCCATGAGAGAAGACGAGAAGAAGTTAGTTGTATTAAAACATTAATATAAGGACAGACCCGGAGAACGCTTTGTCCATATATTTTTTACAGTCTAAAAACGCGTGGCCGTGCATGGGAGAAGAGGAGAGGAGGACGAAAAAGAACGTCGAAGAGACAAAACAGACCGTGTGAGCAGAGGAGGAGAGATGGTGAGTTTTTATTAAAAACATAACTTTTAATTTGTTTTTCCCCATGCATGAACATATAAAAGCACTTGAATGAACGGAGACCAATTAAGAGCCAAGTTGTAACTGTGCAACAATTGCGTCTCACCACGAGGCGTTTTTATTTATCCCTTTTCGGTCCGTCTGTTAACGTCGAGTTTAACAAGTTATTATGAGTTTATATGTCCATAAAGTTGGAGTTATGAAATGAAAGAAGTACTTCTGCCTATATTGGGCTACTATATGTGAGGTATATATTGAGGCTTCGTCTGAGCAGCTGAACTTGGGTGAAGTTTAGTATCGGCCTGTTTTGGAGACATTTGGAGACTGTTTGTGTTTCGCCACAAAATAAATTGATTATTTGCTGTACTTGTTTTCGGGGCAGATTAGCAGTGGTTCCCAACTTCCGAACCTTGTTGGTGTCAAGGACACCCAAAGTGATAATATCAATGGCTTTCAAAGTGTTTCAACTGTCAGCCAGATGAGATATATCGGCAAAAATAAAGTGTTTTTACACATATTATTGAGGGAGCGCATTCTGAAACAGCGCACGAGGAAATTAATAGACGAGTGCGCTCCGGTGCGTCCTATAAATATGTTCTTGTTTTTAATATGATCCTACGTCGAGTGATTATGAGTTTATGCATGTCCATAAATTAGGAGTTATGAAATGAATGAAGTAGATTCATAAGGTGTATATATTATAGGCCTATTGTGTGAGTTATTGGGCATAATCACTCGGCTGAACAGAAATCATTAAGGTAATGTAACAACAACTGCGTGGCCTTTTCGCGCCAGCCATATTGAAATATAATAACTAATAATAGGTGCCGCGTGCGTGCCTGCGCGCGTATGTGTGCCTTATGCGTGCGTCTTTATTTAATTTCGGTCGTGCTGCTTGCAAGTTGCGTGTGTGTTTGTTTGTTTGTTTGTTTGATTGATTGATTGATTTGATTGATTGATTGACAGACAGTTGCGTGTGTGTTTGATTCGTCTCAGTGCGTATACGTGAAAGTGCATGTGCTTGGGTAACGGGTTTGTATAGTTTTGTGTGCGCGTGCGTGTATAGGCCTACTGTAGGAAGAGGTGATGATGAGTGTCAGAATAGGCTGCCAGCTGTAGCCTATACTGTGCGTGTGCGCGCGCATGTGTGTGTGTGTGTGTGTGTGTGTGTGTGTGTGTGTGTGTGTGTGTGTGTGCGTATGTGTGCGTGTGTGTGTGTGTGTGTGTGTGTGTGTGTGTGTGTGTGTGTCAGCTGTACTACTGCATGGCTTCTCTGTATTTAAAGCTTTCATTACTGAGATGCTTTGATCATCAAACTTCTGGTTGTTCTGCTTCTGCTCTTATAGATTTAAAGTTTAACACATTTAGGCTTAAATTCACTAAATCACGACAGTTTCCTGAAAAACCTCATGTTTCTGTCAGTGATTCTCAAACTATTCCATGTCAATTAAGCACCCTCAGAATTATAACCCCATTTTCACTCTTTAACCCATTCTGACCTGAGATCAGATTCATACGAGGTTTCCACTGGACACACACTGGTCTGATTAACCCATTCTGACCTGAGATCAGATTCTAAAAATGTCAGTCGTTTTCAAAAATAGCAGACCTACAAGCTCGTAGCGCGCCACTCGGTGGCGCGCTATGAGCTTGTAGATCTGCTATTTTTCCAGTAGCTAAAGCATAACCAAAAGGGGTTCCCGCCCCAAAATGGGTTAAATATGTCTTATATTCTGCTCTAGCAGTGATTCTCAATCAGTTTAATTTCAAGGACCCCCCAGTTTGACATGCATTAGTCTACGGACCCCCAATCAATGGCATTTCTACGGACCCCCATTTAATGGCATTTCTATCTCTGGGACCCCAATTTATGTTGTAAAATCAATGTTAATGTAACTCTGAGAGTGTACAAATATACATTTGTTACAGACCCATAAGGGTCCATTTGGTTCCTAAATCTATAATTTAGCCGGGGACCCCTCTGGAACTCCCTCGAGGACCTCTGGGGGTCCCCGGACCCCACTTTGGGAACCACTGAAGTAGGAGACGTTAACAATAATCATGCAATGTTTCCACTGCCCTGTCATGAGAAAGACTCTGCTGCCACCTAGTGGTCAGTGGGGTGGAGTGCAGTAGTAGTAGTAGGCAGGTCTCTAATGAAAGGAGATGTTTGTCTAAATCAGTGGTTTTCAACCAGTGGTCTTCTCTGTGTGGTCTTCTCACTATGGACTATATGCCATGAGAAACCAGTTGGATACATGTGTTGCTATGGCAACAGGCAGTGGTTGGGAAGCCCCGCCCCCACAGCTCACCTGGCTGATGGAGTGAGGGGCAATCACATTGTTTGGGCCACCTGGAGAGATTGACTCTGTCAGTCCAGAGTGGAGGTGCAGAGAGACAGACAGGCAGAGAGACAGACAGGCTACTGCTGTGAGCAAGAGGAATATTTCCCAAGTCTTGCCATTCTTACCTTTTTGGATCATTCCCTTAATATTGGATTATACCTTTGGATTTAGAGACCTCCTTCCCATTCCTGGAGTGTGGATATTCGACCAGACTTTACAAAGAAAATTTTGGAGGAGACTGGCCACACTCTATAGACTGGTTTGGATTTGCTTTATGTTTTGGACACCTGGGTTTAGTTTTGGACACATTGAGTTTAGTTTGGACAGTGCTAGGACACTTGGACTTCACACCCCTACCTTATTTTTTTCAATAATATTTTTATTGGCTTTTTTTTATAACATACATTACATACAGTACATTCACTCTCACACACACACACACACACACACACACACACACACACACACACACACACACTTGCACTTGTATAAACAAAAAAATAAGTATCTAAATAAGAAAAAATAAAACAATTGTGTAGTTCTTTAGTTTTCAGTTATGTTTTTCTTTTCCTCTTAAACAATAGTCTGTATAGTATTCATATATGTCTCCCACAGCTGGACAAAATCATTCTGTCTGGCCTTAACTTATATACGTAAGTCTTTCCAGTCCAATACAGTTCATAATTTCCTTTTGCCACATCCTCAGTGTTGGAGCGTCTGTGTTTTTCCAGCATAGCGCAACAGCTCTCCTAGCCCCGCAAGCAGAACCCGAATGTAGTAAAGTTTCTGACACTTTTATGACTTTACCCATTGGGTCCTGTTTCACGCTGGGCTGCCGCCAGTTACGCACACACAAATACAATGTAAACACGCCATGAGACGGACTTCTGCGCGCTTTTACCATGTTTATTCATGTATTGACTTACGAATGTGCGAACTATAAGTACCTTACATACCATACCGACACATCTCCTGTGTCGCGGAAGCCGTTAAGTATTTTTAATCCATGATTGATTAAAAATGTTGCTTCTTCCTACCTTGTTTATTGACACCTCATTGTACCGCCTATCTGGCTAGCTAGTGGTGCTACAGCTATGACGGAGCAGATCAGAGGCAGGGACGGAGCCCGCAAAGCCAACCGCACATCGGGAGGCGGTACAATAAACGGTAAATAAACAAGAAGAAATCAAAGCGACATTTTTAATCAAACATGGATTAAAAATACTTAACGGCTTCCGCGACACAGGAGATTTTATCAGAGGTATGTAAGGTACTTATAGTTCGCACATCCGTAAACGAACACAAGAAAAAGCGTGGTAATACCGCGCCGATCGACTAAACGATGAGTTTGTGTATATCCGCGTTCCAACAATCGCATTGGAAAATCTTAGCATGACCAGGGACCCTACCTAAAGCGAAAATCAAATTTCATAAAAGCTTTATGTAGGGTTCCGAGAGGGGCTACAGCTCTCCTTGCTTGGAGAAGTCCAAAGTCCAAGATTTTTGTCTGGTTCGTTGTCTGTAGAAAGTTCTTTGGATATATTCCAAGTATACAGAGTTTCGCGTTTAGCGGAACTGTAGTTCTAGATATTTCCGACAGACACGTTATAACTCCATTCCAAAATATTTTCATTTTAGGACACTCCCACAATGAAATAGAGTACCTTTCTCTGTTAGACATTTAGTACAAACATCTGGAATACTAGCGGACATATGATGGAGTTTAACAGGAGTTATATACATTCTCATTAACCATTTATATTGAAGTAGTTTAAACCTTGTGTTTATGGTCTGTTTTTGTGCTTTTAAACATGCCTGTTTCCACTCTGTCTCACCAATGTCTTCTTGAATGTCTAGTTTCCAAGCATTTAATTAGTCTATTGTTGAATCCGTACTGTAGTCAACTAACAGGTTATAGTATACCGATATGCCTCCCTTCTCTTCTGAGATCAATGTTTTCTCAAGTATTGATATGGGTGATATATTATATACATTATCCGAACATATTTTGATGAAATGTGGTTCTGTATCCAGTAACTTTAAAAAATAAGCCACCAACGCGTTCTTAGCAAAGACAGATTGATTGTCATCACGTTTTATTTTCTTTAACTGTTAGTTTAAAAAAATATATACAAATGCAAATACACAGGCTGCAATGAGTGCATGTGAGACAAACCACTGACCGTTATTTAATTAATTGTTGCATTGCCAAAACGGCAAGATCTTTGGTTCCATTTGTTACCCTTAAGGGTCCATTTGGTTCATTTAGCTGGGGACCCTCCTGGAACTCCCTCAAGGACCCCTGGGGGTGCCCACTCCCCCCACCCCACTTTGGGAACCACTCTTGTAAAATAGTTTTTTATCAGCTTTTAACAGCTGAAAATGTATCAGCTTTTATCAGCTGAAAATTGTATCATTGCCATGTTTGCGAACGCAGTGAGCACTTACTATGAGACCTAGCAGATCATGTCTGTGTGACTGTCTGTCTGTCTGTGTGTCTGTCCCGCTATCCAAATATGGAGTGTGTTGCATCAGCAATCACTCAGCTCCATATATGGGCACAAAAGGGGCCAGGTCCACTCAGCTCCATATATGGGCACAAAAGGGGCACCATATAAGGTGTCCCCAAAGCAGCTATACGTCCAAAACCCAAATATGTACGAGCTGCGTTCGCTTCCCGCGTTTGCGCGTCTTACTCGTATGCAACCTGTCATCATAACGACTTGTCCTTGTCACCTGCCACCATGCAGTGAGCATGTGAGAGGAGGAGAAAAGGGTAGTTCATTAACTATGAGAGAACAGAATGGTAATAAATAATGTATATTCTAATCTACTGTAATCTATTGTTTATGCCAATAGGAAGAGTACCTCTCTCTCTCTCTCTCTGTGGACAAACTGAGGCTGCTCGAGGCTGCCATGTTGTGGTTGAACCATCCTCCTTTCACTGCTTACCGAAGGTGTAGGAGCTTTGATCAGGTCAGTTCCTTCTCAGTGTGTCTACTGATTCAAGATCATGGAGAATACATCACTTACACAACCTTTAAAGGAGGAGTAAGTGACGTTGTTTTTGGTTAACACTACATTCTGATGGTAACATCCGAATATAGTGATTTTACCTTTTAACTAAATATCTTTTGACCCCTGTTTTCAATAACAGGGGTCCCCTCTTTAATAAACAAAATATATTTTCAGGTAGGTGACACAACTATATCCATTCCTTATAGGTAATATCCTGAGATTCCTGACTGTGTTCTCTATCCAGATTGGATACAATTGGTATCCTGACCTCAATGCATGTTCTGTTTAATAGAAAGCTGGAGAGAAATGGAGACTCCTGTTACTGAACACTAGTCTACAATGAGTACTATCATAATATAGAGCTTTTAAACACTTATTTAAAGGTGATATAGGCAAGTTTCCAGTGTTTGTAAACAGAAGGTGTTGTTGTTGCCAAACAAATTCAAACTGGGCCACTCCCCTGCACTCCACCCACCTCCCCCCCTCACATCGTCACTCTGAAGAACCCGCCCCACGCACTCCTCCTACCACGTGTATTTGTGTTGTCGTAAACCGCGCATGCGCGCGTGCACGCATGCACGGACGCGCATGGACTCACGCACAGGACACGGACACGAACCTGCAGTGCATGCAGAATCATCGGTGGACATTTATCAGCAGCATCAGCGTGAAATAATTAATTTCATCGGATACCTGAAGCGAGCTGCTGGACATGAGTGACACGGTAGATATAATATTCATTTTGAAATAAACTGTGCCTTTATCGTATGTTTAGGCCTTGTTCACGATTTTTTTGACTCTGAACGAACAGCTAGATAAAGTTGGATGTTGTTATTTTCAGTCAATAGCTAGCATGATAGAGATGGCCGAGTAACCCGAATGGCACAAGGCAATTAATTCGCCTCACCCACATCTATGTTGATATATAATGTAGCTTGTGCTAATTAAAATGCTTAGTCTGTCGAGTGACAAACGACGTACGTGTAACAAGCCAACATTGATTTTACTTTTTTGTTTTTAGTCGGGAGAAATGCATGGCGATGCTGCATCCGACGCAGACTACGCAGTTTCTGACGAGAGTCCTGGAAGCTCTCCGACTCCCATTCAGCGCCGTAGAGGCGCTGACCCCGCAGTTAATCCGCCTCCAGGACGTGGGACAACACGAGGGAGAGGGAGAGTAAGACGAGGGAGAGGCCGCGGCCGAGCTGCGGTGATAGAGACTGACAGAGTTGGTGACGTCCAACCAGAGGGAATCGAACCTCCTCCTCGTGGAAGGGGGAGAGGGAGAGGACGAGGGAGAGGACGAGGACGAGGAAGACGAGGAGTAGCTGCCTTAGAGGAGCAGCAAAGAATAGCTACTCTCCAAGAAGAGAGAAGGGTCCACACACAGGTTTGTTTTACCAGTGATTGATATATGTATTATATATTGTGTGTGTGTCTGTCCACTGCATCCATGTAATAAGTAAGCAGTGGAATTCACATTAATTGTTCTACTATACACTGGGTCTGTGTTGAATCATTAGGCTATAGTACTGTGTGTGGGACTGTGGGTTTTGTGCACGCCACATTCCATGAAGCTCCAAAATTTGCATTAGGCTTCCTAGCAGGTGTGACCTTCTTTTGACATGAACCCCATGCATTCCTGCCTTATCAGCAGCTATTGTCTCTGGTCCATTTCCTGTCCTCTCAAATTATAGGTAGCAACACAAGACTAATCATCAATGCTAATCCATATATTAGAATAATATTATGTTTGCTTTATGCACAGTACCCTGTGGATCTACTGAAATTCACCCACATGTTATTTGATCCCTCAGCGTCTTATTCTAAGTTTGGACCCGGAGGAGGTGAGACAGTTTTCCCTGGATCTGTTTGACAGAGAACCTGCACTAGTGTTTGATGCACTTAATGCCTACCAACGCAGGCGTGCTGCTCACCCACCTGGACCCGCTGACCCAGTACCACAGCCATTTGTGCTACCTGGACCCACTTTCCCACCACCAGCACCACAGCCAGACCAACCAGGACCTGCTGAACAAACACAGCTACCTGCACCCACCTTCCCACCACCCCCACCAGTTGACCGGCCTTTTGTCTCACAGCCAGTGATCCAACCTGCACCATCACCTAATTGGTGTGTGTGTAATAACTGCAGGGATATGCCAACAGACAGAGAGAAGTTGTGCTGTGGACAGAATCCGGAGAATTGCATTTCCCTACTACCCCAGTTCAACCTGTACTGCGTTGATGCAGGCAATTTACGCATACATAGGCGGTACAGGGATGATGTGTTGGTAGTGGCACATGACAGAGAGCCTGGGGACGATAACAAGGAGTTTCGCTATGCTGGATACAGGCAGTATGTTTTCTGGCAACATGGTGCTCTTGGTCCTGGAAACAGGGTGGTCATTCCTAGTTGTTGCGTCACGTCTATTAGGAATGTTTATCCCGACCCATTTGGTCGTTACACAGGATATATTCCAGGGCACTAATGGGCACACAAACCGCTGAACAGTAAATATAACCTTTTAGTAAAAGGGAGCACAACACGGATTGCGGAATTAAATTTTTTTTCTAGTTTGTTATTTACTTTGTGCAATTACTTTTTATATACCTTGTTTTATTATTTGTAATATTTGAAGACCCTTTGCACATTTTTGATTTTGTAGGCTACTATATTTGTTTATATTTTGTTTTGTTTCACACTGACTTCACTTACAGAATTAGATTTATTGAGGTCGTTCAGACCTTCATCAGACATGCCTGATGAAGGTCTGAACGGCCGAAACGTTGCTCAATAAATCTAAATCTGTAAGTGAAGACAGTGTGCAGGATTATTTTTTCTCTAGTACTTATATATATTTGTAAAATGCCTGAGCAATAATAGCTTGATTGACCTTTTGCACAATTTGTATTATATTCATTATTCTATATTCTTTATTTTTACTTGACGTTTACATTTAGCAAAATCTGTCTTATTGATAATAAAAAATATATTTGGATTTTACCATTGTTTTCAAATTCATGGTACCCAATATTGTTCTGATAACCTGCCTGTCAATGAAGCAAACAAATCCATGAGAAACACATTTAATTATTAACGATGGGCAAAACACATTTGTACAAAAGAAAGAAGAAGAAACACAAATACAATATGTACAGTTCTAAACACATCATTTTTATCAGGTTGATTCCTGAAAATGTACCGTCTCTATACAGTATCCATAAAAGTTGGTATCAATATCAGGCAGCCCACTGTGGAAAAGTCCTTTGTGTGCAGTCCATCTGGGCTCAGAGCTTGATCAGGTCTTTGTGTGCAGTGTCCATCAGAGCTCAGGTCTTTGTAGCAATGAAGTATGGGGAGTCGGGCACAGTAGGATGAATTCAGCACCTAAAAAAGACAAATACATAAGGTCACAAACAATTGTGTAATATAGATGTATGCCATTTTGATGGCAAAACCTTATTAGGACGTCTGTCCTTTCATTTATCTAGTAATAATAACCAGTGTTGTTTATTCCCAAAGAATATGAAATAGTTCTCAGCCACCATGACTGATTTGGATTCCATAGAAGCCAGCATGTCTGCTAAGGAATTGTGTTGCACACACACTGAAAATAGCTGATCTACAAGCTCTCAATGCGTCTGATGCATTGAGAGCTTGTAGATAGGCTACTACTTTTGTATACGAGTTGAAGATTAGAGCATTTTTACTGGTCAAACAAACTATGTTCATACACAGCCATCCATGTAGCCGTGTTCAATTATAGTTACCTCAGCAATTCAATCTTGCTATTCCATCTCGTCAACGGATCGGAGAGTCACGTCCGGTGCTCCTATGGAGAAAAGATGGGTGGAGGGGAAATATATTGTTAAATTTGTAAATAGTTGCTACACTTAGTAATGTTATAGGCCAGAACACAGATATTTCTTCCAGATTAAAAGTAAGGTTGTACTGTATTGTTACATTTTGTGTACAGGTACTTTTTGTTTGGCTTGCTTACAGACAATGCAGCAGCAGAGATAGCGTAACATTCAAAACAACAAAAACCCAGCAGGCACAGGAAATAAAGGGATAGAATTAAGTGTGCAAGAAAGAGCAATCAAGGAGTAAAAAATAAATATTGTAACATGTAATGCAATTGACATACCCTGGTCATCACCCCTCCTCACATGGCCTCGGAGAAGTTCTTCCATTGATGGTGCAGGAACATCTGAGAGCAGTCCGTATCGGCGTGGGTCTCCTGCTCTGAGCTTCGTGATTTTAGGAAGGCCCTTGTTAGATGAGACTCTCTTGTCGAGGATACGTCTCTGCAGCTCCGGGATGTAGGTGTACGTCTTATTGACTCTGAATGTGTGCACAGTCCATCGGTTGGACCTTTTTTTGAAGACCTTACACCTACTGTAAAAGAGATGAGATATTAGTTTACTATTCAAGTACAATAAGGGGGTTTTGGAAATGAGGGGAGGTCATGAGCATAGTGGGCAGGGCATAAGGTGGAAAAGCAGATGTAATCAACCATTTCTGAAACAGGCTTTTACACAGAGATGAGGCACCACAGTTATCTTACACCAGATATTAAACACTAGCTTTGCGTTGCTACCAAGTGTGACATTTTCACATAAGTAAATTATGAATGGAAATTAATCCATAAAGTTGTCATAAAGGTAGATCAGTCTTTATTACACTGATATACTTTTTGTATTTTTGGAAAAGCAGCCCCCAATTCCTGTACCATTGTTCGATGATTTGACAGACAGTGCGACTGGTTGGATGTAATATACATTTACAAAGTGTCTTTCAAACTGTGTACAGTGAACCAACCTCGTTCCTCCTGCTGCATTGATTCTGAGAGGACGACCCTTGTTGTGGTTGTAGTCTAGAGCAGCAAGGATGGTTCTCGCCTCATAGACCGGGGGGCTGAATGAAAACCTCTTCGAAGCATACATCAAAATGTAATTCTGAAAAGATTCCAGGTCCGATGTAGATCTGTGAATGAGAAAGTAGCACACACACACACCGTTGATTGTCACTAGTTCACTACTTCAATGAAGACCAACTGCTCCAGCATCTGTCTTATCTGCATTGTTTGTGTCCATTTTCTATCCAGCATAGTACATTTACTACATTACAAGGAGAACCTTCTAAAATTCATTTACATACCGACGAGACTCTGAACCAAGTATAATATTCCATAAAAAAGGTGAAATCTAGTATGTAGTAACTGTAATGCAATCACCTGAAGTGCAGGTACTTGTACACAGTGTTCAGCCAACGTTTGCTTGTCACGAGACTTTTGAGGGCGTTGTGAACCTTGGACCCCCGCACAATCCATTCTTTCGGGTGCTTTGTGGGACAGTCATGCTCACATTTGCCCATCACCCAGACATGCTCATCCACTACATGATGTAATACAGCCAGCCAACGTTCCTGAAAGATAACACACAATTATATCAGACAAAACACACCAATGTACTATACAAGTGTTTTTCTTCACAAATCCCGGCAGAAGTTGGGTGACATTATCGTTTATACACAGACAGAATTCTAAAATGTTCATCTAGTGTTCTTACCATGAATTCCTCGTGGGTTGTGGCTTTATTGCAGCACCACCAAAAGTGGTTTACAACAGCCTTCACCCACACAAGTAAAAGTTTCATACCACTCTGTTGTCCAACCTGAAAGAATGACATTACAGTCACAAATTCTATATTGTAATTAAATTGAAACAAAAGTGTAAGACTGAGCACATCATATAAACAGTAACTTACAGCAGTGATCCTCTTTGCCAGATTTTTGGCACCATGCCACATGTCCAGACTGTGGAATATGCCAGAATCCTTGTATTTCCCCTTGTCTTTGAATAAATAAATAAATAAATTAGTTTATATACATGTAGCATGCCAGTATGAATGTAAAATTTGCTGCATGTTGTACTTACTCATAAGAGCAGAGATTTGCACATGTGCATCTGTACAGATCTCTTTGAGGTTGATTTCAGTCATCAGTAGATCCATGGTCCTAATGAATGCCTCTTTCTCCATGATCACAGCTTTCCTCTCTGTTTCCCGTTTGTCAATGGTTACCAGGGCTATGATGTCCTTGCTGTCGTTGTCCATGGTGGTGTAAGAGCAATATTGAGCACAGTGACCAGGGCTGTCCATTCTTCCATCGGCTGACAAAAAACACACAGAATACATAATTGCACAAAGTAAAATGTGAATGATATAAATTATAAAAATAAAATAGAAACAATTACACAGATAAATCAATGGTTAGAGAACATTAGAATGAAGGTTCCTTACCTAGGGCCACTACACTGTCTTGAGTAGCCAGGCGCTGAATTATTGCAGATCTCTTCTCCTCCCAAAACTCCTTGATGGTGTCAACACAGTAGGCGTTTTGGATCTTGAAGAACGTCTTGTCTGTCACTATGCCCATGTTCATGTGCTTGAACAACAGCTTCACTTTTGAAAAATTATTGCCAGACAGCAGAATGTTGGTTGCCATCATGAAATCCCCTGCTTGCATTCCAAACTTCAACTTCGGTTGCGAGTTCCATGACCACACAATGTGGCTGGCAGAACAGACCTGTAAAATAACAAAATATATAGTACAACAATGACACATTATACACAGTTTTAATGAACTACAATAGTACAACTATATAAAAAAAAGTTATTGAAAATTACAAGAAAGGCGTACCCAAGAGATTATGGCTGCAGAGCCTCTTGGAGAGAACTGCACCGCAAACGGTGGCTGGGCCGGACAGCTTTTGACAGGACAGCTCTGTATCGGCAGCTCCAGGAATGAGATGAGCTGAGTGAGAGAGCTTTTATATGCTATGTACGCCGGATGACCTACAATATCCTCAGATCGGTCTCCTTCTTCTGAAGACACATCCTCTGAATCCTGAACTTCCAGGTCAGGGGGGTCGTAGACCAGTTCATCCATCCCGATAGTAGGCAATGTGTTCAGGTCAATCTGAGTTGGTCCACCAGACCTGTTAGACACAAAGTTGAACTGCTTAGAAAATACATATCAAATTAAATCAAAATGACATGAAATTAAATACTTAATTATTAAAAACTAACCTCAAAGAAATAGGTGGCACATATTCTTCGTCCGAGTCTTCGCCACTGTCGTCCTCCCCATGCATTTGCTCATACTCTTCGTCATCTGCATCGGAGCCGTATTCGAGATAGTCTTCATCTTCCGCTGTGAGTGTGGCATCTCCCGCATCACCATGTCCCTCATCAGCTGTGAAAGTGCGTTCAAGGTCCTCTTGTTCTCCTTCATCAGCTGTGACGGTGCGGTCAATATCAGATTCTCCAACAGCAGTGTGTGTCTGGTCATCATCATCTTCCAACAACTCTTCATCTGTCAAGCAAATGCTACAAACAGAAGGGTTACATTCACATTAGTGATGAATAGGAGAGGTGGAATAATTTCAGACCATATTATGTGTGTCAACATATCTGCAATACAATTTATGATGACAAACCATACAATGCAGATTGTGTTATTACATGCACTTTGACTTACACAGTGTTGATGAAGGCATTATAGTGTGAATCAACCACATCTTCCTGTTCCTCTTCAATGACGAATGATGTTAAACTGAAATGGTAGAAAAAGATGTGTTGGTGAATTGAATAATACTAGATTTCAGATGGGCATGTGAGTAGGACTGTAATGTAGACTAACCTTTGTTGCAGACATCCCACTACTTCCATTTCTTCGCCACCGGAACATGGAAGAGGCTCTACATCACTCAGTAAAGCTTCTGTTCGCTGTGGTCGTTCCTCTCTGTACAACAAAAACATAAATAATTAGTTTCCGTTACCCATGACCAATGTGCAACTAAAATATGCAAACATGAAAATTTCTAAAACTGTTTCAAAAGCTAAACATGTGTATATTACTAAAGAAGAGGCTCAATCATGCACATATATGCGATATAAATGTCTACACTAGTTCCTGTATATGCTATATTCATTACTGTACTCAAAAGTGAATCACAACACACATGAATTATACAACAAAAAAAACAACAACCAGGTACAGGTAGCAACTACACAAAAGTACATACCTGGCTGGTCCAGCAGCACTACCTTCTGTAATTGGAGACAGAGGCATTGTGAAGACAGAGAGGCGCTTTCGGGGTGTTGAGATTGATGGCCCACCCTCATATCTATTGGGGACAGTCAAAACATGAACATATAACTTGTTACAGTCAGTCACTCAACATATTTGTCAAACAATCAGTGAATCAAGGCCTGTGCTTGATACCAAATTAATGTTGCACTCAAGAAGAGCAATACATGTTGAGCAGATCAGGTCACATCACATTATGTACATTGGGCTAAGCTACTGTATGCACCGAAATGCCACAAACAAATGAACCCATAACAATTAGTTATTAGACCATTGCAAACAAGTCCCCCAGTGCTTTTACTGTAATCAATTGAGCATAGCTTTTGTAACTGTACTGTTACCTATCGTTGAACTCAGAATTATTATATAATTCATGAAGTAGGTATTGTCTACACAGACCTAAAAACGCCATAGTCCTACTATAGAGGCTTCAACAAATGCTCATATGAAACAGCACACGTTGCAATAGTACTCCACATAATCATAGTTTCTAAGTAATATAGGTAGATCGACACGCTGGTACACTACTACTACACAGCATACTAATTCGCTCGGCCGGGGTCTCTGTCTTATTTTCTCCACCCCACCCCCCATGTAAGATTGATGGTTTAGCGTCTGTGCTTATTTCTAGATGCTTGCTAACCCAAATAATTAGCATCTTGCTAATTATTTATGATGGGGATGTTTCCGTCAACAGTATATTCTTCCGTTGCGATATATGATGCGATGGTTATACGTATTTATTTACATGATCAGTGTACTGCACGTGTAAGCCAACAGGAGCGGTAGCATTTGAAAAAACAGACTCTTTGGCACGATAAAAGTTTTGCGACTGTCCAAAAAGACGAGCACAGCCAACAGTATGGTTTACATTGAAAGCGCTATACGTGTTGTGTGAAAGAAACAGTTTGAAAGAGACTTACTGGTCTAAAAGATACATTCCCAACTCCGCGTCGCTGGATATATCCATGGTCCTCGATAGCCTCTCCTTCAACGCACGCCATCGGGGAAACGCAACACCCAGATTTACTCTGGTTTTGGATCGAGCTGCCACACGTTTGCTTTCAAAAAACTTTCTTTTCTTTGGTAAAGTCGAAGCGTCCGCTAACTCCGCCATGTCACGTTATTTTCTTGAAATGGAAACAGAGTGAGGGCCTGGACCGGTGATATGCGGGCTGTACCTGTACGCACCCTCGCGCTGTGATTGGCTAAGACTCCGCGTCACCCCCCACACAGACCCTCCTCCCAACACAATTCCTTCCGTCCCGCGACATAAACAACAGTGGATATAAACAGATACAAACACATAGAGGGAGACAAAGGGAGAGTGTATGTCTACAGGGCAGCAGCTCAGCATCAAAATATAGGGGAAGATAGAGGGAATAAGGCCACAAATATAGATAGATAAATATTTTGATTTTTGGCTGAAAACTTGCCTATATCACCTTTAAACCCACTTACCCTACCTTTTTAAAGTTAGAGTTAGAGGAACTAGTACTGCCTAAGAAAACAACTGACAGATTCGGCAGATTCGGCAGATTCGGCATGGAACAAGCTCCCACTGTACCTTCGTCAGGCAGCCTCTGTAGACATTTTTAAAGCACAGCTCAAGACCCACTTCTACAACATTGCTTTTAATTGATCTTTTATTTTTTATTTTTGTTATTCATGTCCTCACTGTATTGCATTACTGCTTGTTTTTTAATGTTGTTGCTTTTCTGTAAAGCACTTTGAGTTGCATTTCATGTCATAAAAGGTGCTATACAAATAAAGTTTTATTATTATTATTAGTACATAATGAGTGTTCTGTTTGTTCTTCAAGGTGATGGAGCATGTCCGTCTGGCTTTCATCAACCCCACCTATATTGAGGCGACTGCATTTCTGGGTGAATCTGATGAATCTTCGGTCTGCCAGAGGCTCATCTTTAAGGCCAACCACAGACCACGCAGGTCCACACTCACAGGTACACTCGCTGCCATGCTTGTTCTAATGTAATCCATGCTGGAGGAAAAATAAAAAAATACATCTAGTTTGATTTCCAGTTCAGAGACAAATTAATTATTCAAATGTAAGAACATACCTTGCAATAAAAGTAGCCATTTGAGCCTCATAATCATTATTTAATCGTTATTTGTTTTACAATTCAAGCTTTGATTTACAATGTTTATTCTGACTTCACTATGACTTTTCAAGTGTTATTGATCGATTTATTAACAGTTTGCAGAATTACAGTACATTTCAAGTACAACTCAATACAAAAACTGTTAACTGTGTGGACGACACCATAAAGCATTACCCTTGATAACAATAGGGCCCACCATTTTCAATTCATCAAAACAGGAAATCATCATGGGAGGTAAAAAGGAAAAAGAAACGTATACAGTGAGGGGGAACAGGGGTGGGTGGGGGGATTCAGATTTACAGTGAGGGGGAACAGGGGTGGTGGGTGGTGGGATTTAGATTTACAGTGAGGGGGAACAGGGGTGGGTGGGGGGATTCAGATTTACAGTGAGGGGGAACAGGGGTGGGTGGGGGGATTCAGATTTACAGTGAGGGGGAACAGGGGTGGGTGGGGGGATTCAGATTTACAGTGAGGGGGAGCAGGGGTGGGGGGGATTCAGATTTACAGTGAGGGGGAGCAGGGGTGGGTGGGGGGGATTCAGATTTACAGTGAGGGGGAGCAGGGGTGGGGGGGTGGGGGGGATTCAGATTTACAGTGAGGGGGAACAGGGGTGGGTGGGGGGATTCAGATTTACAGTGAGGGGGAGCAGGGGTGGGTGGGGGGATTCAGATTTACAGTGAGGGGGAGCAGGGGTGGGTGGGTGGGGGGGATTCAGATTTACAGTGAGGGGGAACAGGGGTGGGTGGGGGGGATTCAGATTTACAGTGAGGGGGAACAGGGGTGGGTGGGGGGATTCAGATTTACAGTGAGGGGGAACAGGGGTGGGTGGGGGGATTAATATTGTACGGGGGCCAGTTTCGAATCGTAGCCGTCCGTAGGTGCCCTTTATACATGGTACACAATTACACCTTGAGTGTTACACCTCTGACTGTTAATGTGTGCAATCATAAAATATTCCACATGCTCAGTACGTTTCTCTACTGACTACTGTGTTTGTCTTCTTCTGTATAGCCTCGTGTGAAGTGATCCTGATGTTGGGGCGATGGGAAGGTGAGAAGCCATGTTGCAGCATTCAGACCCTTGATCCCTTTTTGGCCGATCAGTGGAAGACCGTTTGCTGTATGGAGTCCTGGTCTGGTGGCTTCAGGTGAGGAAGTGCCTTCAGATCAACTGGAGTAGGAATCAAAACTACTCCAGTTTCAGTTTCAGGGATGCTTCTCTGTTTTTCCCCTGAATTGAACTGTAGCAATATTAACACTGAAGCACCAAATGCAATGGTTGAATGTGTGATGGTTCATTTCTGAAGCTTTTCAAACTGTCATTCAATACTGGGTTTAGAGGAGCGTCCTTGTTGCTGAAAGGTTGCCTGTTCGATTCCCCGGACGGGCATGTAAGGTCTGGGTGTTTGATTCGTCTCAGTGCGTATACGTGAACGTGTGCGACTCTGTGCTGAAGTCCTGCTTCCAAATGAACTCTGGGCAGTAACGGTTGTCATCATTACTACAGCTGACGGAGCATGTGTAGACAGCCAGCATCCCCCAATCAATACTGGCCCCTGTGGAGTCTACAGACAGACTGTTTAACAACTGGGGCATCACCTGGAACTCAAAGCTTCTCTTGGCACCACATGTGCACGGTGGGATATCCTGACGGGCGGGGACGTGCTGGGAGGAGATCCACAGAGGAGATCCCCCTCGGCTGTAGCGCAGCACCTGATGTGGTTCTGAAGCCATCCTCCTTTTAAACCTCTGGACCGTTTGGTTATCTTCCGTCTCGTGGACGGCCATCTCTTCCAGGTCTGTCTCTGCAAGGGCATCAGCCGAGGAAGGACAATCCGCACTCCTCTGTGTGCTCTCCTCCTCTCTTTCATTCTCCTTCGTCTGGGCTTCGTCTGACTCCTCTTTCTCTGGCTCAGTGTCCAGTTCAGACTCGGGGAAGAGGAACAGAGTGGCTGTGACGCTGGGAGCCCCTTGGTTGATGCTGAGAGCCCCTTGGTTGACGCTGGGAGCCCCTTGGTTGATGCTGAGAGCCCCTTGTTTGACGCTGGGAGCCCCTTGGTTGCAGCATTCCGTCTCGTGTGTGTGTGTTTCCAGTGCAGGGTCTGGTGGTGCTCGCTACAGTAGGTGACGGTGTGACAGCGAGAGCATGCTTTGCTCCCAGGACAACCACACACCCGACACAACTTCAGCCCAGAGACAGGCAGCACACTGGGGTCAGGATCACTGGGTGTCTCCTCCGTCTCTGTGTCCTCTGGTGGGGGCTCGTAGGGGTAGAATTCATTCCTCCTGTGTAGCTGGCTCCTGAACACTTTCATACAGCTGCTGTCGTTGGGCTTCTGCAGCAGAACAGGAAAAGTGTTCTGTGGAAACTCTTGTCCTGATTGGCGATCGGCGCGTACACCTGCAGGAGGAAAGCCAGTGGCAGGTGGCATTTGTCACACTCCAGACGGGATGGAGACGGCAGGTCCCTCAGGCTGAGCCACGCCGGTTTACCTCCCACCTTACTGGGGAACTGTGGGCTGCGGAGCCGCCACGGCTCTGCGTCTTCCAGAAAACCCAGGACAACTTCTTTGGTTTCTGTTGTTGCTGCTGCTGCTGCCATGTTGACGTTTTGTAAAGAAACGTGAACGCTGAACGATCAGCTCAGCTGTCACGAAGAGGTCGCGGCCAAAATAACAAACTTAACGTGTGTCGTGGAGGAGGTTTTGAGCATGGAGTATTAAAAGGACCAGTAAGACACGGGAAGCGAACGCAGCTCGTACATATTTGGGTTTTGGACGTATAGCTGCTTTGGGGACTCCTTATATGGTTATGGCTGAGTCATGGAGACGTAACAGCGGGACAGACACACAGACACACACACAGACAGACACCCACCCAGAGACCCTGCAGATCATGTCTGTCTGTCTGTCTGTCTGTGTGTCTGTCCCGCTGTTACTGTATATGTGGACCTGGCCCCTTTTGTGCCCATATATGGAGCTGAGTGGACCTGGCCCCTTTTGTGCCCATATATGGAGCTGAGTGATTGCTGATGCAACACACTCCATATTTGGATAGCTGGACAGACACACGGACACACGGACACGCAGACAGACATGATCTGCTAGGTCTCATAGTAAGTGCTCACTGCGTTCGCAAACACTTGCCCATATATGGAGGTCCCCGAACTCTCTTAAGCTGATTGGTTGAAAAAGGGCCATTAGTATCTATGACATATTTATGACGTACGACTCCATATTTGGGCATGGGTTTCCAAATTGATCTGACACCACTGACACACGGGGCCTTCCTGGCCTTGGTGCCGTCGGCCGTCATTAACAACATCGACGGACAGCGAGAGACCTCAGTCGTCCGCTCGCTAAAACAAACAAACAAGCAAACAAACAATGGGGCTGGAGGTGTTGTTCTTGTGCGCTCGAAGGAGTCACGGCAGCATGCTGCTATGCAGGCGAGGAGTCCGCTGTCTGCCGGAGGAGGAGGCCGCACGGCGCTCACCCGTCACGGGCACCAGACGGAGCCACTGCGGTGGTTCGACTCCCACGGCGTTTCCACCAGCGCGCACGGACAACTTCCACGGGTCGGACCCGTGGAGGTCGTCCTTGCGGCGCGCTGCTGGACACCGGTGGTCGCTCCACCATCGGCAGCTCTACTGGGAAGGAGGGGGAGGACTGGAAGGAGGTCATCATGGTGGCCTGCGCCGGTCTCGGGTGACAACAACACGGGGTCTGTGCAGCCAGGCCCCCGGTGGTAAACAACCTCACCAGCCCCGGGAGGCCCCCGGTGGTAAACAACCCCACCAGCCCCGGGAGGATTCCACCGCAACAACAGACGCGGGACAAGGCCTGTTCAAATTCAAACAACTTTATGAGAATCCCTGGACAATCCCAAACCTGTTGTGTGTGTGTCGGATCGTTCTGGCGCCGTACCTGGGCTACCTGATAATCGAACAGCACTTTCCTTTGAGCCTTGTTCTGTTCACGTTGGCTGGAGCTACGGACCTGTTGGACGGCTACATCGCCCGGACGTGGCCCAGTCAGAAGTCGGCTATGGGCAGTGCTCTGGACCCGCTGGCTGACAAGATCCTCATCAGCTTTGTATACGTCAGCCTCGCCTACGCTCAGCTTATACCAGCTCCTCTGACAGCACTGGTGATCTTCAGAGACGTTGGTTTGATAGCTGCAGTGTTCTGGGTCCGATGCAAGACTGTACCCGCACCGGTGACCTTGAGCAAGTTTTTTAACCCCTGCTATGCCACAGCCCAGCTCAAACCCACGTTGTTTAGCAAGGTGAACACAGCCCTCCAGCTCCTCCTGGTGGCAGCGTCGCTGGCCTCTCCGCTCTTCCACTACACAGACAGTATGCTGCTGCAGTCGCTGTGGTACATCACAGCGGTGACCACGGCTGCGTCGGGCTACAGCTACTGGCACTACGGGCGCAAGACGGTCAAGGTGCTAAACGCCCAAAAACGACCGGAACAGTAGGTCGGAATTAGTCTGAACAGAAGCGGAAATGTAACTGTCAATTCAATTCAATTCAAAGGGCTTTATTGGCATGAGAAAACATACATTTACATTGCCAAAGCAGAAAGAACAATACAACAATACAGCAATACAATCAAAACAAAAATGATGTACATTTGAAGGTCAGAATCTTCAATAGATCAACTTCTATGTAGCAAGATCACTGGATGCAGGTATAGTGCAGGAATATACACAATGATTAGTCTTTAGGGTGGTTGTGTTCCATTTGATATCCTTCTCCTATCACAGCAACTCACAATTCTTGCTGCTGTGTTTGCACATTGTTGTACTTCGCCCAGCAGATATGGGAGTTTTTTGTCATTGGTCATGTTTTCAAAATCTCCGTGTGTGGTTGTAATCTGTGGGAAGTATGTGTCTCTGATGTCTTGGTACAATGGACAGATGGTTAGGAAGTGTAGCTCGGTTTCCACTTCATTTAGTGTGCAGTGGGTGCACAGTCTGTCTTCTCTCGGGATACAGGTCTGCCTATGACGGCCTTTCTCGATCGCGAGACTGTGCTCACTGAGTCTGTACCTAGTTAAGATTTTTCTTTGTTTTGGGTCGGTCACGGTGCTCAGGTATTCTGCCAACTGTGTATTCTTTGTTTAGGGCCAGATAGCATTCTAGTTTACTCTGCTTTTGTGTTGCTTCTTTCCAATGTGTCAGATAGTTTTCCCTTTGCTGTTTTATACTGTCACCCGTACGCTGAGAATCCATGACGGTGACGTGCACGCTATCAACGATGGCAGGGGACTAATGACTCGACTGGCTGTGGACTTAAGAGACATAGCCACAGTTAAAGCTGTGTGGATATGCACAGTGCACACACACACACAAACGCATACCTATAAGTCCTCTGGCTGGAGTTTTGTTTTGTTTTTAAACCCAGAGTTTACCGTGGTTATCATGCCAAGCAAAATCATTGTCATGTGATTAACGGTTTTGTAAAGCGATGATTAAAAGTAAAAAAAAATCAAACAGGAGCTCCTGGCCATCCACAAACAGATCAAAGTGGGAGACCCTGTAGATGACTTCAGCAGTTTTTTCTCAGCCGTGATTGATAAGTCTTTTGCACGTATAAAGAAGTGGCTTGATCGGGCAAAGTCCTCCCCTAACTTGACCATCATCGCTGGGGGAAACTGTGATGATAAAAAAGGCTACTTTGTGGAGCCCACCATCGTTGAAACCAAAGACTCACAGGACGCCATCATGTGCGAGGAAATCTTTGGGCCTGTTCTGTCAGTCTATGTTTACCCCGAGAAAAACTACAAAGAGGTGCTTCATCTGATAGACAACACCTCCCCATATGCCTTGACAGGGGCTGTGTTTTCTCAGGACCAGAATGTGATTAATGAGGCAGCCAAGATCTTAAGAAATGCTGCAGGGAACTACTATGTGAATGACCAATCCACTGGCTCTGTTGTCGCTCAGCAGCCATTTGGTGGTGCCAGAGCTTCAGGAACCAATGACAAACCTGCTTGTACAAGGTATGCCCTGCTTGTACAAGGTATGCCCTTGTAACATCTGTACCCAGAGTCACATTGGTTCCATGCATTCTTTGTTTGCTATGCACCATTTTTCATGTATTTTCTTATTTTCTACCAATCCGCTGCGCTATGAAATGTTTCTAGTTATCTGCTGGACTATATGCCATGAGAAACCAGTTAGATACATGTGTTGCTATGGCAACAGGCAGTGATTGGGAAGCCCCGCCCACAGCTCACCTGGCTGATGGAGTGAGGGGCAATCACATTGTTTGGGCCACCTGGAGAGATTGACTCTGTCAGTCCAGAGTGGAGGTGCAGAGAGACAGACAGGCAGAGAGACAGACAGGCTACTGCTGTGAGCAAGAGGAATATTTCCCAAGTCTTGCCATTCTTACCTTTTTGGATCATTCCCTTAATATTGGATTATACCTTTGGATTTAGAGACCTCCTTCCCATTCCTGGAGTTTGGATATTCGACCAGACTTTACAAAGGAGTTTAAGAGGAGACTGGCCACACTCTATAGACTGGTTTGGATTTGCTTTATGTTTTGGACACCTGAGTTTAGTTTTGGACACATTGAGTTCAGTTTGGACAGTGCTAGGACACTTGGACTTCACACCCCTACCTTTTGAGAGTTTTATTTTTTTCAATAATATTTTTATTGGCTTTTTTATAACATACATTACATACAGTACATTCACTCACACACACTTGCACTTGTATAAACAAAAGAATAAGTATCTAAAAAAGAAAAAAACAATTGTGTAGTTCTTTAGTTTCCAGTTATGTTTCTTTTCCTCTTAAACAATAGTCTGTATAGTATTCATATATGTCTCCCACAGCTGGACAAAATCATTCTGTCTGGCCCTAACTTATATACGTAAGTCTTTCCAGTCCAATACAGTCATCATTTCCTTTGGCCACATCCTCAGTGTTGTAGCGTCTCAGTGTTTTTCCAGCATAGCGCAACAGCTCTCCTTGCTTGGAGAAGTCCAAAGTCCAAGATTTTTGTCTGGTTAGTTGTCTGTAAAAAGTTCTTTGGATATATTCCAAGTATACAGAGTTTTGCGTTTAGTGGAACTGTAGTTCTAGATATTTCCGACAGACACGTTATAACTCCATTCCAAAATATTTTCATTTTAGGACACTCCCACATACAATGAAATGGAGTACCTTTCTCTGTTAGACATTTAGTACAAACATCTGGAATACTAGCGGACATATGATGGAGTTTAACAGGAGTTATATACATTCTCATTAACCATTTATATTGAAGTAGTTTAAACCTTGTGTTTATGGTCTGTTTTTGTGCTTTTAAACATGCCTGTTTCCACTCTGTCTCACCAATGTCTTCTTGAATGTCTAGTTTCCAAGCATTTAATTAGTCTATATATTGTTGAATCCGTACTGTAGTCAAACAGGTTATAGTATACCGATATGCCTCCCTTCTCTTCTGAGATCAATGTTTTCTCAAGTATTGATATGGGTGGTATATTATATACATTATCCGAACATATTTTGATGAAATGTGGTTCTGTATCCAGTAACTTTAAAAAATAAGCCACCAACGCGTTATTAGCAAAGACAGATTGATTGTCATCACGTTTTATATTCTTTAACTGTTAGTTTAAAAAAATATATATATACAAATGCAAATACACAGGCTGCAATGAGTGCATGTGAGACAAACCACTGACGGTTATTTAATTAATTGTTGCATTGCCAAAACGGCAAGATCTTTGGTTCCATTTGTTACCCTTAAGGGTCCATTTGGTTCATTTAGCTGGGGACCCTCCTGGAACTCCCTCAAGGACCCCTGGGGGTCCCCACTCCCCCCACCCCACTTTGGGAACCACTCTTGTAAAATAGTTTTTTATCAGCTTTTAACAGCTGAAAATGTATCGGCTTTTATCAGCTGGAAATTGTATCATTGCCATGTTATTGATACTATCATGATTTATCACCTAATCTACTGTATTTCATGCCAATAGGAAGAGTTCCTCTCTCTCAGAGGACAAAAGGACAGAGATTCTGTCACATGGACGTGAAGAACTGTGTAGGACTTCAAAGTCACTGAGCAGCACTCCTGTAAGCTGTTGATGAAACACAGCATGGACTACATTCTGGGACGCTTCAGTGTCGTCTACCATCAGGTCAGACACAGAGCAATGCATACATTTTAGAGACAGATTGATTACAAATCTGTCCCTTCATTACGACATCTGTGTCTGCAATAAGGCAGTTCATGTGTCTAGATTTTCAACAACATTCAACGTGGTGTCCCTGTTTTTTCATATTCTTTTCAAATCTTCATATGTTGTCAAAATATCATTAAAAACACAAGGTAAGTAATCGGTGGGCTATGACTCAAAGTTGTATTTATATGCAACCTGTCATCATAACGACTTGTCCTTGTCACCTGCCACCATGCAGTGAGCATGTGAGAGGAGGAGAAAAGGGTAGTTCATTAACTATGAGAGAACAGAATGGTAATAAATAATGTATATTCTAATCTAATGTAATCTATTGTTTATGCCAATAGGAAGAGTACCTCTCTCTCTCTCTCTCTCTCTCTCTCTCTCTCTGTGGACAAACTGAGGCTGCTCGAGGCTACCATGTTGTGGTTGAACCATCCTCCTTTCACTGCTTACCGAAGGTGTAGGAGCTTTGATCAGGTCAGTTCCTTCTCAGTGTGTCTACTGATTCAAGATCATGGAGAATACATCACTTACACAACCTTTAAAGGAGGAGTAAGTGACGTTGTTTTTGGTTAACACTACATTCTGATGGTAACATCCGAATATAGTGATTTTACCTTTTGACTAAATACCTTTTGACCCCTGTTTTCAATAACAGGGGTCCCCTCTTTAATAAACAAAATATATTTTCAGGTAGGCGACGCAACTATATCCATTCCTTATAGGTAATATCCTGAGATTCCTGACTGTGTTCTCTATCCAGATTGGATACAATTGGTATCCTGACCTCAATGCATGTTCTGTTTAATAGAAAGCTGGAGAGAAATGGAGACTCCTGTTACTGAACACTAGTCTACAATGAGTACTATCATAATATAGAGCTTTTAAACACTTATTTAAACCCACTTACCCTACCTTTTTAAAGTTAGAGTTAGAGGAACTAGTACTGCCTAAGAAAACAACTGACGGATTACAACTTGTCCAAAATGCAGCAGCCAGAGTTTTAACTAGAACTAAGATGAGAGAACATATTACTCCAGTTTTGGCATCCCTGTACTGGCTTCCGGTTGTTTTTAGGATTGATTTTAAAATTATTTTACTTGTCTATAAAGCTCTCAATGGTCTCGCACCTTCCTACCTACATGACTGCCTGCCTAAATATGTCCCAAACCGCCCCCTAAGGTCTTCCACTGCTGGCCTGCTCGCTTTGCCAAAAAAAATGGCAACTAAAAAATGGAACAAGCTCCCACTGTACCTTCGTTAGGCAGCCTCTGTAGACATTTTTAAAGCACAGCTCAAGACCCACTTCTACAACATTGCTTTTAATTGATCTTTTATTTTTTATTTTTGTTATTCATGTTTTTTAATGTTGTTGCCTTGCTTTTCTTTTATTCTCCATTTTTCTGTAAAGCACTTTGAGCTGCATTTCATGTCATGAAAGGTGCTATACAAATAAAGTTTTATTATTATTATTAGTACATAATAAGTGTTCTGTTTGTTCTTCAAGGTGATGGAGCATGTCCGTCTGGCTTTCATCAACCCCACCTATATTGAGGCGACTGCATTTCTGGGTGATGATGAATCTTCGGTCTGCCAGAGGCTCATCTTTAAGGCCAACCACAGACCACGCAGGTCCACACTCACAGGTACACTCACTGCCATGCTTGTTCTAATGTAACCCATGCTGGAGGAAAAATAAAAAAAATACATCTAGTTTGATTTCCAGTTCAGAGACAAATTAATTATTCAAATGTGAGAACATACCTTGCAATAAAAGAGTTCACGTAGCCATTTGAGCCTCATAATCATTATTTAATCGTTGTTTGTTTTACAATTCAAGCTTTGATTTACAATGTTTATTCTGACTTCACTATGACTTTTCAAGTGTTATTGATTGATTGATTAATTAACAGTTTGCAGAATTACAGTACATTTCAAGTACAACTCAATACAAAAACTGTTAACTGTGTGGACGACACCATAAAGCATTACCCTTGATAACAATAGGGCCCACCATTTTCAATTCATCAAAACAGGAAATCATCATAGGAGGTAAAAAGGAAAAAGAAACGTATACAGTGAGGGGGAACAGGGGTGGGTGGGGGGATTCAGATTTACAGTGAGGGGGAACAGGGGTGGGTGGGGGGATTCAGATTTACAGTGAGGGGGAACGGGTGGGTGGGGGGATTCAGATTTACAGTGAGGGGGAGCAGGGGTGGGTGGGGGGGATTCAGATTTACAGTGAGGGGGAACAGGGGTGGGTGGGGGGATTCAGATTTACAGTGAGGGGGAACAGGGGTGGGTGGGGGGATTCAGATTTACAGTGAGGGGGAACAGGGGTGGTGGGTGGGGGGGATTCAGATTGTACGGGGGCCAGTTTCGAATCGTAGCCGTCCGTAGGTGCCCTTTATACATGGTACACAATTACACCTTGAGTGTTACACCTCTGACTGTTAATGTGTGCAATCATAAAATATTCCACATGCTCAGTACGTTTCTCTACTGACTACTGTGTTTGTCTTCTTCTGTATAGCCTTGTGTGAAGTGATCCTGATGTTGGGGCGATGGGAAGGTGAGAAGCCATGTTGCAGCATTCAGACCCTTGATCCCTTATTGGCCGATCAGTGGAAGACCGTTTGCTGTGTGGAGTCCTGGTCTGGTGGCTTCAGGTGAGGAAGTGCCTTCAGATCAACTGGAGTAGGAATCAAAACTACTCCAGTTTCAGTTTCAGGGATGCTTCTCTGTTTTTCCCCCTGAACTGAACTGTAGCAATATTAACACTGAAGCACCAAATGCAGTGGTTGAATGTGTGATGGTTCATTTCTGAAGCTTTTCAAACTGTCATTCAATACTGGGTTAGAGGAGCGCCCTTTTTGCTGAAAGGTTGCCGGTTCGATTCCCCGGACGGCATGAAAGATCTGGGTGGGGAAGTGATTGTCATCACTCACCCAACACCGCTGAAGTGCCCTTGAGCAAGGCACTGAACCCCCAACTGCTCCCCCTGGAGCTGCTTAGTGGCCAACAGTGGTTGTACTGGTCAGCTCCCACGTTTTAATGTTTTCAGATGGCGACTGGTGGCCAATCGCATATTCTTTTTGGGGTCCTTTACATGGCTTTGGAATTGTTGACATGGAAACATAGGTTTTTCAGAAAACTGTCATGATTTAGAAGACATTTTGTAGAATCTGGTCTCAGGTCTTAATGGTTTAATTGAAAATGACCAAAGCATTTGTCATTACTTATTCACCCACCGACGATTAATACTATTTAGTTTGTGTCCTCCTGGTCCCTTTGCTTGTATAGGGGATTGTTCCATCAGAGGTGTAGTGCGGCACTCGGTGTAGCACTATGAGCTTGTAGATCTGCTATTTTACAACAGATAAGAGTTTAACATAATGGTTAAGCCAACTCGGATCGTGACAAATCATGACAATAATTACAATGTTTTGGGCCGATCAAATAATTAGTAAGAAGAAAAACAAAACAAATAGTGTTGTATCCTGCCTTTATTTTCTTCTTTCAAATTATTTGTTCGGCACAAAATATTGTGTTTGTCGTCATGATTTGTCACAATCTGAGTTGGCTTTGTCCGCGGCGTAACCGTCTTTATATAAATACATTTTGAAAAGCCTATGGAGAATGGGCCACTCGTCGTTCTGAAAGAACGAGTGGCCCAGGAAATGAATCCCAATGCATTTTTTCCATCGGATCGTGACAAATCATGACAATGATTTTGTCATGTTTGTGATGAATTTATAAGAAGAAAAACAAAACAAATAGTGTTGTCTCCTGCCTTTATTTTCTTCTTTCTAATGATTTGTCATGATCCGAGTTGGCTTTGTCCGCGGTGTAACCGTCTTTAAATAAATACTTTAAGAAAAGCCTATGGGAAAAATGCATTGGGATTCATTTCCTGGGCCACTCGTCGTTCTGAAAGGAGGTGGGACTGCGACGCTCTATAGGGCTCTATTTTAGACAGAATGTTCTAACTCATTGCAATGGTTGATCTTGGTTTTGTCCCGACCCGACCCTTGGGTGTGGTTTGGGTGTACTATAAATATCTTTGTAAATACTTTTATATTGTTTTTATTGCGTGAAATTTACATTTTTGCATTTATTTTTACCTGTGAAACAGATTATTTGAAATGAATATGCTAACAGCCTGAATAACTTTAAACATCTGCTCTTTAAACATCCATCAAAATGGACAGCAAAGTGAGCAAACAACTCTGGATACATTTCATTATACAGCAGTAATATTATGAGACTGTGTTGGTCAAATAGAATGAGGGTAGCAGAATTATTTGGGTAACCAAACAAAACATGGTAAAGCCTAGTACCTTAGAGTATATATGAATAGAGACGGCACCCAAGTTCTCCTCCTGTCCACTTGCATTAAGTTGCTCTAAAGTGCATGAGGCGATTTCACTCCTCTTTCCGGGTAGGAACAGAGTGCAAATCTGGGATGGATTTGCCCCAAACACATGAACACGCTGCCGTCGTGAACGTGCACAATGATAGTCAACGGACCAGCGCGTTCATGTTTGGGCCCACGATGCAATACCAAATTCGGCCACTATGTCCATTTCGCCTCAGGGTTTCATCTTCATATATACTTCAAGCCTAGTACACACAGTTTGAATTCATTGACATGTTTTTGTCTTTGTGCCCCATCCCGACATCCCGTGGTGTCAGGGAGTGACCTCTGACCTTAGGTGTCACAGGACACCTGGGAATCTGCCTGGTTTGAGTCCACAATTTTGGGAACTCCATAACGTTGGGAGTCCTCTGGACTGAAGGCTAATAACGCATAACATTGACCGGCAGCGAGAGCCGAACAATATCAAGTGTTTCGGCCGCACCTTACTTAATTCGACATTGACATGTTTATTGTAACAAGACATGTTTTCATTCCACAGACACGGTGGAATTGCCATCAGTGCCACAAACATCAGCTTCAGAAATATGGCCAATCTGCTACGACATTATGCAAGGGTGGGTTCAAAGAGTGTGAGTTACGTCAATGACTTCATTGTGTTAGCTAAAGCATAACACAATGCTAACACCAAAAGGGGTTGACTTCATAATGATATGATTTAAAGTTACAAATGGGTGTCACCAAACTTAACGTTTTGTCATGGGACACACAATGTACTCATTTTGTATCCTAGAACTATATTTACTATTGCCATTCTTTTTTTTTGGGCAGTTTTGCCCAATCTGTCGGAACATTCCCAGCTGCTGTCCTTTCATTCCATGCCAGCATTTGTGGTGAAGGGTAAGTTGATTCAGATAAAAGATGCGTTTGTACATCTTGACACATGTACGTGCACACACACTTTGACAATGCAATTACTATACTTGACATACTTGACAATGTTATGTACAGACTTTGTTTTTGGGACAAGCTAGTACTTATTTCGAATCGATCTGGAAAATGGGATAACTAGGACTTGACATTTTTTATGTGTTAAAATAAATAAATAAATAAGTGTCTTCCACAACAAAGCTGTGGGTGTAAACGATAAAGAATCTGCTTGTAATTCTGTTTTTATTGTTTTCCTCAAGGCTTGACACCAAGAAGGGGGGGAAGTCCCGCCTCGTTGTCTGGGCCAGCCAATGGCCAGCTGGGCCCAAACGGATCTAGAAAGATGGCGATTGGACTGACAGGCTTCATCTTACGTCAATATCAGACCCGGAGAACGCTTTGTCCATATTATTTTACAGTCTATGGTTGGTTCCTACAGCCGTAGGTGGGGAGAGGAGGAGTTGGAGGAAGACTGCAGTGACCTTGGAGTTCAATGCCCTTCACTGCAGTGACCTTGACGTTCAATGCCCTTCACTGCAGTGACCTTGGAGTTCAATGTCCTTCACTGCAGTGACCTTGGAGTTCAATGCCCTTCACTGCAGTGACCTTGGAGTTCAATGCCCTTCACTGCAGTGACCTTGGAGTTCAATGCCCTTCACTGCAGTGACCTTGGAGTTCAATGTCCTTCACTGCAGTGACCTTGGAGTTCAATGTCCTTCACTGCAGTGACCTTGGAGTTCAATGTCCTTCACTGCAGTGACCTTGGAGTTCAATGTCCTTCACTGCAGTGACCTTGGATCTATCCACCGCTTCAGAGCCAAGAACACGATTATCGCTATCGGGGGTTATGGGCGCGCCTTTTTGAGCTGTACGTCCCAGTGCTGCCCACTGTCCATTACAACATGGGAGGGATACCTACTAACTACAAGGGACAGTGACCTTGGAGTTCAATGTCCCACACAAAGCCCCGAGTCCTTCACTGCAGTGACCTTGGAGTTCAATGTCCCACACAAAGCCCCGAGTCCTTCACTGCAGTGACCTTGGAGTTCAATGTCCCACACAAAGCCCCGAGTCCTTCACTGCAGTGACCTTGGAGTTCAATGTCCCACACAAAGCCCCGAGTCCTTCACTGCAGTGACCTTGGAGTTCACTGCAGTGACCTTTGGAGTTCACTGCAGTGAATACACAGACAAACATTGGATGCCCATCAAGCTGGACGGGAACAAAATATGCAGCTGTTGAGAACGGCGGACTAAAACTATGACAATTTTTTTTCGTAAAATCAGGCATTACGACGGTCGACGGCACCAAGGCCGGGAAGGCCCTGTGTGTCAGTGGTGTCAGATCAATTTGGAAACCCATGCCCAAATATGGAGTCGTACGTCATAAATATGTCATAGACACTAATGGCCCTTTTTCAACCAATCAGCTTAAGAGAGTTCGGGAACCTCCATATATGGGCAAGTGTTTTGACCAGTCAGTTTTGGGAGAGTTCAGAGATCTCCATATATTGGCATCGAAGGGAAGCAGATTCCCTCACTCTCTAGAGTCGTTCTCTAGACCCACCATCTAGATTTATTCTCGAACAGTAGCTGCTGATGTATTTCACAAAGCTTCAAATGGTCTGTCACTTTCAGGACTAGCTGGGACATTTAGAAGTTGTTGCGAACGCAGTGAGCACTTACTATGAGACCTAGCAGATCATGTCTGTCTGTGTGTGTGTCCGTGTGTCCCCCCTTTGTGCCCATATATGGAGCTGAGTGATTTGTTTTTGGGGACTCCTTATATGGTTATGGCTGAGTCATGGTGACATCAGTGTGATCCCCAAAGCAGCTATACGTCCAAAACCCAAATATGTACGAGCTTCCATATTGAACATGTGTGGACCAAAGACATCAGATACCAGTCATGTCCTTTCAATCACTCACATAAGGTTGCCAAGTTCTGCTATGCTGACAAGGAATTGCTCAACAAAGCCATCTTGGGAAGCTTAGCCCACCGGATCGCGAACATTAATATCAGACTCCCACAGGTTGACCATCTAAATCATTCCTGATGATGTTCGTGTTGATGTGATCATCATAGGCTGGATGATGTTTATTTCAAGGCTTGTGCCTCCACTCCGTCTGATTTGCAGATCCACTGGTGGAGGTCGTCAACCTCTACTGCACATTCTGAGTGGATCTGCACCTCTCACATGCTGCTCCTCTTTAAATGCAAGACACAGCAAATTATACTCAACGGCAGCGGACAATACCTCGCCTCCTAGATGGGTGCAACTCGAACCGGAACTGGACGAGGCCATAGTGCCTCGCAAAATGTCTGTGAGTCCTCTGGAGAGCTGGCTGTCCCTGCGCTACTCCCTCCCTCCCTTCCTGGAGGCACCTCCGCAGCTCCCTTCCCAGGAGGACGCGGGGGGTCGGCTGCTGGAGGAGAGCGTGTTTCCGCCACTCTCCGTTGTTCCCGCTCTGGAGGGCGTGGTCGGGGTGGGTGAGATCCGCAGCATCACGCCACTCGGCTGCAAGAACGTGCTGGAGATTCGGCGGCGGAGGATGAACCACCACAGGTACAAGAAGCTGATGAAGAGGACGAAATTTGTGCGTAGGAAAGTGCTGTTGGGCCAGTCGAAGAGGAAGCAGAAGCTATTTGAGAAGGACATGGAGAGGATTTGGAAACGGGCTGGACTGAAGAAGGCTCCAGAGGGATACACCGTGCCTAAGATCTTTATCAGACGGCATGGAAACTGAAGGGACTAAATGAAGCTCTGTTTAATACCCTCTTTCAGTGTGGCGTGTCACTTGCCGACAAGAGCTGATTCTCAAGCTAAGCATGCCGTGTGCACTGATGAATCCTGAACCACGTTCAACCTGGCGTCCTTGCCATGTTCGCTATTCGTCATAAAGACAAAGTATATTATTTTCTCTGTGGCGCCAAGGAGTAATGCCTTCAAGGCCAGTTAGCATGCCAAGCAACGCTCTGCGTTATTACCAGGAAGACCTGGGACCGCGTCCAGATGAGGATCCACAAGTGGCTGATAAAACCTGCATCAGTATCAAACCATTGCCGATGCGTAAACCATCCAGCCTGATGTTCCAATAAAGGCAGAGAAATTAGTTTATAAAGTGACACATTCACTTTAAAATCAGTTATTGTTGGCAAGTGACACAAGGCACTAGTACCGAGTATACATTTTGATTAAACAGCTGACAACTGACCGACCCCATACAGACGGTGTTCTTATCACACTGCAAATACAATGGTCTACTTTCTTTGACTCTTAAGCGGGTATCATTGAAGTGGGCATATCGTTGCTGTCGGGCAGAAACGTCTTGTCTCCATATTCTGTGTTTCGTAAATGAATGGCCTACTTGATCATACTAGACTCTAGGGCATCACACAAAATCATCGAAAGTAGCACTTTGAGCCTGTGGATCTGCTACTTTTGAATTTGAATCCCGGAAAGTAACACTGTTGGACATATGAGGTTTTTCACCCGACAGACGATATGCATGTTTTTGTAAAGCAATTATTTAAAATTTACATTAAAGTTGTACCTGTCATGCTGGAAAAAAAAAAAAAAAAAAAAAAAAAAAAAAGCGCCATCTTGGCCTCGGTGGCAGCGCGAAGAGAGTGGGACCTGACGCCAGTCCGGGACAGAGCCCAGATCCTCTTCAAGGCTGCTGATGTCATCAGCGGGTTTAGAAGAGCTGAGATCATAGCCAAGACCATGATTGGACAGGGTAAAACAGTGGTACAGGCAGAGATTGACGCTGCTGCAGAACTGATTGACTTCTTCAGGTTCAACGCCAAACACGCCATCGAGCTGGAAGGCCAGCAGCCATTAGCTGCTCCATGGGTCACGAACACTGCTCTGTATCGTGGACTGGAGGGTTTTGTAGCTGCCGTTGCTCCTTTTAATTTCACAGCTATTGGTGGAAATCTGGCTGGCACCCCTGCTCTCATGGGTAATGTTGTACTGTGGAAGCCCAGCGACACAGCCATGTCAGCTAGCTATGCTGTCTACAAGGTCCTGCGGGAGTGTGGCCTTCCCCCCAACATCATCCAGTTTGTCCCAGCTGACGGACCTGTGTTTGGAGACACTGTCACCTCCTCACAGGACTTGGCAGGCATCAACTTCACTGGCAGCGTCTCAACATTCAAACGTCTTTGGAAACAGGTGGCTCAGAACCTGGACATCTATAAGAACTTCCCTCGTGTGGCAGGAGAGTGCGGCGGGAAGAACTTCCACTTTGTTCACTCATCTGCGGACATTCAGAGTGTGGTGACTGGGACTATACGTTCGGCATTTGAGTATGGAGGCCAGAAGTGCTCGGCCTGCTCCAGGATGTATGTACCCGACAGCAAGTGGCCCCAAATCAAACAGCAGCTCCTGGCCATCCACAAACAGATCAAAGTGGGAGACCCTGTAGATGACTTCAGCAGTTTTTTCTCAGCCGTGATTGATGATAAGTCTTTTGCACGTATAAAGAAGTGGCTTGATCGGGCAAAGTCCTCCCCTAACTTGACCATCATCGCTGGGGGAAACTGTGATGATAAAAAAGGCTACTTTGTGGAGCCCACCATCGTTGAAACCAAAGACCCACAGGACGCCATCATGTGCGAGGAAATCTTTGGGCCTGTTCTGTCAGTCTATGTTTACCCCGAGAAAAACTACAAAGAGGTGCTTCATCTGATAGACAACACCTCCCCATATGCCTTGACAGGGGCTGTGTTTTCTCAGGACCAGAATGTGATTAATGAGGCAGCCAAGATCTTAAGAAATGCTGCAGGGAACTACTATGTGAACGACCAATCCACTGGCTCTGCTGTCGCTCAGCAGCCATTTGGTGGTGCCAGAGCTTCAGGAACCAATGACAAACCGGGAGGTCCCCACTACATTTTGAGGTGGACATCGCCACAGGTAGTCAAGCAGACGTACGTCCCGCTCACAGAATGGAAGTACCCCTACATGGGCTGAGAAGTTAACAAAGTACTATATAACCCCATCCCAACCCTGCCCCTCGACACCTGAAACCTTTAGCTTCATCATAAGCCATGTAAGTCGGCATCTCCTGTCATACTGTACCTTTTGAAGTCACAGTTTTACAAACAATTGTATTTAATAAATATATATTTATACTACCAATACTATATCAACAGTCTATTGTTGGTGCCAAATGTAAGTCACTCATCGGTGCTGTGAATAAAACAAAAACAATTATCACATGCATTCACTGCATTGCTATTATGTTTACAGCCCAATAAATTGCAACTGGCGTAGCTAAATGTGAAAGAACCAAAAACCTACAAGCTCGTAGCGCGCCACTCGGTGGCATGCTACAATCTTGTAGATCTGCTATTTTTCAATAGCTAAAGCATAACATAATGCTAACACCAAAATGGGGTTCCCGCCCAAAATGGGTTGACTTCATAATGATATGATTTAAAGTTACAAATGGGTGTCACCAAACTTAACGTTTTGTCATGGGACACACAATGTACTCATTTTGTATCTTAGAACTATATTTACTATTGCCATTCTTTTTCTTCTTCTTTTTTTAGCAGTTTTGCCAAATCTGTCGGAACATTCCCAGCTACTGTCCTTTCATTCCGACTAATGGATTCAGATAAAAGATGCGTTTGTACATCTTGACACATGTACGTGCACACACACTTTGACAATGCAATTACTGTACTTGACAATGTTATGTACAGACAAGCTAGTACCGCTTTGTCCATATTCTTTTACAGTCTATGGTTGGTTCCTACAGCCTTAGGTGGGGAGAGGAGGAGTTGGAGGAAGACTGCAGTGACCTTGGAGTTCAATGCCCTTCACTGCAGTGACCTTGGATCTATCGAGCCAAGAACACGATTATCGCTACCGGGGGTTATGGGCGCGCCTATTTCAGCTGTACGTCCCAGTGCTGCCCACTGTCCATTACAACATGGGAGGGATACCTACTAACTACAAGGGACAGTGACCTTGGAGTTAAATGTCCCACACAGAGCCCCGAGTCCTTCACTGCAGTGACCTTGGAGTTCAATGTCCTTCACTGCAGTGACCTTGGAGTTCAATGTCCTTCACTGCAGTGACCTTGGATGTGTAATGGAAATTCTTTCATAGGAAGGACATTTCCTTCCTATGAAAGAATTTCCATTACACATTCCTTCTCTCCAGAAAAGCCTGAATATAAGACCCAACATATTTCACTTGAAAACCCCTGAAGTACAACTTGTATTTTATTTAAATACTCAAAATTATATTGTTACTATTTTATTTATGAAGTGGAATCATGACCTTGGAGTTCAATGTCCCACACAAAGCCCTGTGTTTGGAATTAATCTGTCCGTCTCGCTCAGAGCTGACTATCAGCAGCACAATGGCAGGTAAGTGTGGTGCAGTGGTCGATGTCCACCATTAGACAATAGACACATGGGGCTCTATTGTTGTTGTTTTGACATCGCTGATGCATTTCAGTGATTAAAAACTGAATGAATGACTCCACGGTTTGTTTACAACAGGAGTATCTCCATCATGGCCGCGGGGCGCGGTACCGCCCACTTCGTGACGTCGGTGCAAGGCCTCTATATTCCAACAGGAAGTCCCGCCTCCTACATTGTGCAGAGGGAGAATTGCCGAGTGACTCGACTACATCGTACGTGACTTTGACTGCATCAAAATGGTAAGACAGCAGGAAAAGAGATATTACTTTTACCTTTGCCCTCTTCGTGGTGGGTGTTCTGGGATACCCACGAAGACCCATTTCTCCTCCTAAAAACGTGTTTAGTACTCCGGCCGGCTCGAGCTGCTGCAGTGCAGACCGACACAGCACAGCACGGCTGTAGCTAATGCTATCTGATTACACCAACCAGGCAGGCAGGCTAATGTTAGCGTAGCAGCAGCCCAGCCTTTTACCGTCGTTGAATCTTACAATCGATGCCTCGTTTGCTTCAACTGCTGTAGAGTTTGATTGGAAAATGGTGGTGGTACATTGCACCTCCCCCCCCCCCCCCCGCCCCCCCCCCCCCCAAATGGACCCTTACAGGTCTTGAGGTCTGTAACTGAGAGTGTACTGATCTTGTGAACTTGTAGATCGGCGATTTATTTTCCTACATTATTGCGACGCCGTGGTACGTAAACATTTATATTTATAAATGTCTAAGTGAAACGAGGTACTCGCATTTGCGACTAAAAATATCACAGAGCCGGTTGTTGACGGACTTTCAACTATGGGTACTTTAAGTACATTTCCACACCAATTATTTTGTACTTTTACTCATTACATTCTGAATCCCAGACTTGTAACACAGTTGTTCTATATTGCAGTATTGATACTTTTACTGTAAATGTACCCATTTCTGCAAACTATTAATTAATGTGTAGCCTATACTTTTTTTTTTTACAGATTGCAGGCATATGAACGGCAAAGTTTTGGTTTCCAGTCCTTGGGGCGAATCACCAAGCTACCTGGAATCAAATGATAAGTGATTTGACTTTTCAATAAAAACGTTTTGGTAGACGAGTGAATCAATGAGTGATTTTCTTTTAAAATATTAAATTTCCTATCAACTGAGCCATGCTGATCGGCATCTTCTCCAATTGTCCCGTGAGAGGTTCTGTGGTGCAAAAACTTAAGTGCGACTAAAATGCATTCGTTTTTTTATAGCGTCATTGTTTCTGTAATTGAAATTAATCATTTAAAGTCCCAGCCCTAATCCAAATAATAAACGTGAACAAGTAACTGCATTGGAAACCAGTTACACGAACACGCTATAATGTGCATACCAAGTTGCTAGGTGGCGGTGAGTGACAGACTGCCTGATAGACCAGTTTGTACCAGAAGAACATCGCACAAGTATTTGGGCCCCCCTTCCATCTGTCATGTTTGCAAATCAATAATATATCAGTATTCTGATATTAACCTGAGGGCCACATTAAGTGACGGGCCGCCAGTTGCCCATGTATGATGTAGTACGTAGTAAGTATGTTCTATTTATTTCAAAGTGCTCATTGTTTTATAATACAGAAATTATTTAATTTGTGCAAAAAAGACAACATTAAATATAACGCGTGAGATTTGCAATTGTGCAATTCTGTGTAGTGGTTTCTTGACAATGTTGGCTAAGACCAATATGGACCAGAGTGGCTGGACTTTGTAAATGGTAAATAAAATGGTGCATTTATAAAGCGCCTTTAATCCAAGGCGCTTTACATAGATATGCATTCACCCATTCACACACCGATGCCAGAGGAAACCATGCAAGGCACCAACCTGCACATCAGGAGCAATCAGGGGTTCAGAGTCTTGCTCAAGGACACTTGAGCCCGGGTTCGAACGTCTGAACCACCGATGCCCCAATGACATTTCTTCTAGGGCTGTCAAATGATTACAATTTGTAATGAGAATAATCACAGCTTAAAAATGAATCCCCATTCGAACCATGTCCAAAAATATGCCATGTTTTTTTTGTGTATTGTTGTGGCAATGGAAAGATAAGGCGGATATATACATTTACATAATATGTATGTGTTATTCTTTATAACAATGCAGTGTGGCAGGATGGTGTGTCTCTGTGATTAGAGCCTCTGTGTAAATAGTTTAGCCTTTTATGGCAATAACAGTTTTTTTCCCCATCATAGTGGATGGGATGCATGGGGCGGGTCATGGATTAATTGCGTTACATTTTAAAATCTTAATTCATTTCACAGTTGAATTAACTCCAGTTATTTTGACAGCCCTAATTTCATCATTAAGTTCTGTTTTGTACTGAAGGCTTTATTTGTAGTCCTGTGTTTCCAGAATAATTGCTTTGTTTCAGGAGTTACGATGGATCAAATCTGCCAACAGCATCCAGCACAAAATGTACTTTTTAACCTTCAGCACTTGTTAGACAATAACTCAATTCTATACAACAGTCCTGGGTATTTTTACACTAGATTAGGTCTACCATAGCCTACTGCAGTGTAGACCCACACACAGTAAAAACAACATCCCTTTCATTACCAACACTGCTATATTTCCGACAGGGGAAACGGAAACATGAGTCTTTTTTAACCGAGTAGTGTGCTGTACCATGGGCATGACTAAATGCACGTGATGTCGCACCAAATGTTTGTGGGGGGGCATGAACAGCAGCGATAGCCTCTGTTAGCAACAGTGCTAACAGATGTGCTAGCAGCTAGTGACTGCAGACGCAGAAGCAGCACTAGGCTTGCTTTTGCTTATAGGCTCATGTCGCTCTTTCTTGCTACCAGCAGAGTGAGCAGACGGGAGCACAGAGAGAGAGAGTGATTGTGTGAGAAACTTTATTTTATTTTAGAAAACAAATCACTGAAGCTATTCTCATTTCTGTTTGAGCATGTAGAACTCCTGAATCTGTTGCTGGAGGCGTGGTTATGTGTAGGGGTTTTTCGACACGGCTCATTCTCCTTCAGTGTGTGATCAGTCTGTGTTGTGAACACTTCTCTGTTCTGCTAATTTTGCTAGACCTCGGGTCCCTCCGCCTCGCTACCGATTCACAACTTCTGCGGTATGCGTCCATTGTTGGGTCTAAAAATACGGCTTCCTGGCTGTGAGTCAGGGTTTGTGTAAGCCTTCACTGGCAGAGACATGCGGTCACTGAATAACAGTTAAGTACGGTAATGTCTTTGTCAAGCAACGTTTCTATGTTTTGTATATATAGAGGCAGTGGCACTGAAGGCTTGAATTGGTTTGTTTTAGTTTTTGTGGCCCAACATCATAACATGTGGTTTCATGTTTTGAGACAGGAGTGTTTGGACCCAAAACAGACTCATTTTAACAGCATGGCTGGGATTAATGACTGCTTTTGAGTTTTGACCAGTACGGTCTGCTCACATCCAAGCAAGATATGTTGTAATAATATAAATTAAAGCCACGGCAGGAAACGGCAAAGGAATTATCCCCCCACATAGGAGAATAACACTTTGCAAAAAAAAAAGAATGCTGAATAAAGATGAAATCATATAAATTAAAAAATATTTGTCTGAGCCACGGCAAGAAAAGGCAAAGGAATTATCCCCCCACATAGGAGAATAAAACTTTGCAAAAAAAAAAAGAATGCTGAATAAAGATGAATTGAGAAAGGGTGATATTAGCCTATTGTTGCCAGCTGCTATTGACACTTGGGAGGATGACATGAGAAAGTGGCCTCGTATCACGTACAGCAGCATTTTTGATTATTTTGTTGCGTCCATATGGCTTGTGATGGTCAAGCTATGAATAACTTGAAAGGTTCCGAGGCTTATCAATATCTGCACAGCAACAAGGTCGGTACAGTGTTCGTGAAAGAGCTTGAACACGACCTCATCTACCTAAAAGCAGAGGTAGAACCCAGTCAGAGTCTGCATGTAACACACCACAGCGCATGGGTTCTGTCAACAAGGACAGGTGTACTACAAACAGCAGGTTGTTCCTGCATTGCAGGCCCAGGTCGCTCATGCAGTCATGCTGCTGCAATTCTGTGGAAGGTAAGTCCTAAACTCTACCCTACCCTAAACAGTAATACCTACATAGATTCTAACTCCCCTATCTATCACTACGCATTGAGGATTAAGACCTGTCCTAAATGTTTTGGATCTCTGGATGTGATATAATAATCAAAACGTAATTTAATATTCAACCATTTAGTAGGCCTAGTCTTTTTGCATGTGCGTGGGGAGGCTTCCGTACGGTCGAGATGTCTGTCTGACGGACAGACTCTATCTCTATTATTATTATTATTATTATTATTATTATTATACTGATGACAGAGTATGATTGCCGGACAGCGAGTCTTCTTCAATGATCGATAAGATATTATATAGCCTGCATGCTGCGTAACCTCAAAGCAGTCACGTAGGCCTATACGTGTTGCCCTGCAGTGGGAATATTAAAACGCAATAATATAATGCTTGTCACATATATTGTATTATAAACATTGTCATCATCTTCATCATTGTTGTCATCTTATTATTATTTGTATTATTAGTTGTTGTTGTTGTTGTTATATAGGCCTAGGCTATGATTCTTGTTATTGTTGTTATTTTCAATCTTCCTTGTGAATAGGCTACTAATCCAATATTTTCATGTTATCTTACTTGTGAGTAGTATCTAATGCGCAGCCTTAAGCCTATCTTCCACACCCAAAAGTTCTCCTAGAAGGTCCGGATCAGAGACCAAAATGTTTAAATATGTTGCATTTTGGTCCGTTTAGTTCACACAGGACTTTGAACCAAATATATGTGAACAAATTGATCGATAATGACAGAATATGCTATTTCTATGGAAAATTACTTCACTGCCAAACACACACATGCACACACACACACACACACACACACACACAGAGTGCGAACCCGGTCTCTCTTTTAGGACTGATTTTAATGGAAAAAAGGAGGACACGATTTGAACTCTCTCTCACTCTCACAGATCACAGACACGCACTGGCCAGCTCGCTTTAAAGCCCATGACTAGAGAGAGACTTATTGCATAGCCCACTGTGGTAGAATAGTGAAGTGCATCGCTCCTTTGCAGGACTTGTCGACAACCATACAAACGTTTTTGAACAACGCTTATATATCCACCCATGGTGCAGACCACAAGACGTGAATGTAGCTGCATTCTGCAATGCATTATACGGCATAACTTTGCGCGGCGGCGCATACAAAAAAAAAAGCTAACATTCGAATCTGTACATTTATAGGCCTATGTGTCGATAGCTTGTAAATCTGTTATTTTTTCCAGCAGGTACTGTATGAATAAGCAAAATTCGTTACTTAGTAGGAACGAACAAACCAACAGCCATGCAGCTTAAAGCTGCTCAGAGAGGAATCTCAACATAAGTGGATTTCATAATATGCAGTATAGGCCTACATGTGTCATAATAATTAGTAAATCAGTGTACACAATCTGAAGAAAACCTGGAGACTGACATTCAGTATAGGTTAATAAAGATCAAATATATGGACTGTACAGTGCAGTACACATTGATGATAGCGGACACCATTAACCTTAACCTAGATATACCTTCAGAACCACTTCAAGAAATAGTTTGTCAGACACCAAATTAATTTACAGATTGGACTCAAAAGCAGGCAGACAGGTAACTGGTTTTGACAGTGTTTGACAGTGACTGGTTTACCAGAATGGGGTTCAACTCCCTGCGGTGCCCTCAATTTGTTGTTTTTACATGGTTAATTTTCTGCTCATTGTGTTGCCTTTTTCATATATGATAACCCCCAGGTTCTTTCCTGTTGTCACTCCCTCCATGAATGAGTCAGTCGTTTCTGTTTACTGATTTTTATTGAGCCCTCACTCTCAATAGACCAACGTCAAAACTGATAAACACAAAGAATAAACAACGATCAGTACATGAACAAACTTAAGCACATAAACATGACACTATAATGCATACATGATGAACACTTGGATTTACCTCACTGGCTGCATGAGGGGAATGAAGGGAATGGAATGACAATGGAAACCCATATGACAAACTGTAACAAAAACAAATCGCATCAATTAAACTCGTATACAAATCGTCAAACTTGGTTAATGACACGCTTCTCTCTCATTTTTAGATTTTTTTCTTTTCAAAAATGAGTTTATAGTACAGGCAGACTCCACATACTAGAGCATGTCTGAAATAAGTGTCAGAGCTGAAATCGACATGTAAATATGAAATAAATGCTTAAACGTGTAGCTAGGTGTAGTGTTGGAGACCACAAGTGAACCTTTTAGCCTGTTTTCTCAACTCTCTGTTTCTCTGCAAGACATTGCTCTGTAACCCATATCTCCAAAACTGGTGGGCCAAACTATTACTAGGCTAGGCTTCAAATCAAATAAAATTGTGTGTGTCGGAAACAGGATTGTGGTAGGCTACTGCAGTATGAATCGGCCCATAACGTATAACGGTATGAGAGAGAGAGAGAGAGAGAGAGAGAGAGAGAGAGAGAGAGAGGTCACACTCGGAGGAGGTGGCGGCAGTGAGAGGAATGTGGTGAAACGTTGTTAGTCCATTATCTATTTCATCCCCTTTATGACCTTGTTTATGGTGAGAAGCCTACTAATTGTATTTCACACAACAAGTACCCTACTCAAGTAGGCTTAATAAATCCCATTTTGGCGAACTGAACTAGCACTAGCACTGTACACTGTACACTAAACACTCAAACACCAACTTTATACACTTGATGCAGATCAAATATGTAGGCCATCACAGTCAAAATGGCGCCGGTAGGCCTGTAGGGCTACCGTGACATCAGCCTTGCATTCCCTATTACATATATTTGTTGGGGGTCCTTGACATAAAAAGCAAAGCTTTTGCACACCTACAGGTGCGTAGGAGAGGGTACGGTGCCCGACAATGAAAAAGGAACAAACACCCGCACACTGTCTTCAAATGCAGTGAACCAACTTTAATAGGGAAACAGCAACGTTTCGGCCTATATCTTTGAGGTCCTTGACATGAAAATGTTTGAGAACCACCGATATAGAAACATGTGTTTTCCAGAAAACTGTCAGAATCGATCTCAGGTCTAAATGGGTTAAGCAGACTTATTTCAAGATGCTCCACTGTTTCTGTTCATACAGTCTCCATAGAGTAAAGTGTCACTACCTGCACTAACCGTGCAGCCAAACCAGCCAAATCCAGATCAGCATGAAGAGACCACACGCTGCTCGAGCTGTGAAGATCAGAAGACAAGATAAGTGCTTCACGCCTTCCATTAGACTGGTAGAGCACACACACACACACACGCACACGCACACACACACACACACACACACACACACACACACCACTGCAGAGGCAGTAACTGTCAGCACTCCCTGTTCGGTTTATTTTAGGGTTTTTTTTTTTCTTCAGGTTTAAAGTAAAAAAACATTTCTAAACAGGTTTGTGATGAGACAGCAACAGAGAACATTTCTGACCGTATACTTTTAGTATTAGTATCGGTGTGGTGTGTTGTGTTCCACATGCAGTGAGCTTGCGTGTGTGTGTGTGTGTGTGTGTGTGTGTGTGTGCGTGTGCGTGCGTGCGTGTATGTTCAGCACAGTTCATTTGGTCTCACTCCATGTCTCGGCTCAATAAAGACTGCTTCACACTCAAACAGCTAACTCCACCACCTCTCCCCCTCTCATGCAAGTAATTGAGAATATATAAAGTCACACCACCAACATCGATGAGGCAGTATTGCTTTGTTTTCAAAATACAAGGTTTTCTTAATTTCCTGAAATATGTATATATTTTTCACTTACTGAAAAATGACCATTTTGGAGTTGGGTGGTTTCTTCCCGACAGCAGAGATATGCTACACAACCACAATGTTGCACATAGACATACAACACATACATACAAATTCCCATGAAAAGCAACACTAAAGGCCCTGGCACATTCAAAGTCTCAGAAGCCCTCAAGTCCCAGTCCAAATGCACTCATTCAGGGACGCTGCTGATGCTGCGTGGCACAGCTGAGCACCATAACACACTACTTACCCAACAGGTCCCAACAGGGTTCAAGAGAACTTTGCCAGTGGTCAGACTTTTCAGAGTGCATGTGAGAACGGAGAGAAGAGAGCAGTATAGAGCCCTGCACTGCATGCACGCTCACTCTCGCTGTCTCAGTGTGATACACACGCCACATACTGTACACGGCTTGGTACTTTTTGTAGTTAGTGTGGTTGCCTATGGCGACCATACTATTGTTCCCCTACTTTGGAATACTTTGATTCGCTACTCCTCCCACAGTTTTTGCCGCACACACTCGAGCCATATATCAAATCGACCGGCTTCATCGGGAATGGTGTGTTTGCATTTCGCTAAGAGATACGTTGTATAGTTTAATTGATATTAATTCATTAGTTCTCCATAGACTTATAATGGGAAGATCGAAGAGGCTCCAATTTAAGTATTTTTTCCCTTGGAGACGGTAAGCGCCATATTTAGGAGGGAGGTTCATAATAATCTCTCTCTAGGTCGTCCTCAGACGTCCTCCATCGTCGTTTCCAGTCATCCAGATTATCCATACATCTGGCCAGTTCGTTGGTACTTTGCACTCCTGCGTCGCTCTTGAGTACATCCACGTATGTTAGCGTGGGGCGTCCTCGTGATCGATGCCCGTGTGTTGGTTCCCAAAACACCAGTTTGCTGACTGGCAGTTCTTGATGCCTTTGGCAGTGTCCTACTAGTCTAATTCTCCTGGCTGCTATTTTCTGGCTCACCCTTGGTAATCCCTCATACAGAGTCTTGTTAGTGACATGTACAGTTATACATAACAGCCCACTTCACGTTTTTCCCTATAACTCTTGAACCGTAAGTCATAAAATCTAAATGTCCTTTTCCATGGATTCCTTGGATCATGACGAATCTCCCCACATAGACCACGCCCATTTCCGTCTAGAATGAAATTGCACCAAATTTGCATTTTCTTCAAAACACACTTTTTGCTCCACCTCCAACAGATTTTGTCCAAATCTCACACAAATTGGTACACAACATCTCTGGCGCTATCCGATTACTTGAACACTGGCAGCATTTTGATAGTCCATACCGTTCGGCCGTAATCGGCTTCCGAAGTTAGTAGGAGGGGCCTATTTTACAAAGAATGCCACAAATAATGAACGGAACGTTCAATCCACACAGAATTTCAATCACATATCGAGAGTGGTTCAATCAATGTAGCGCCAAAAGCAATTTTTCACCCATGGGGGCGCCACAAATGCCAAAAATCTCACCGTTTGTTGAAAAAACAATATGTTGGGGGGCTCAATCCCCACCAAAATAATTACACATGATCTCAGGGGGTGATGTGACCATTTAATTGACTCGTAAAATTTGTGGGAGGGTCCAGGCTGTCTGTCTGACACTGAGGGAAGAGGAGAGGGGGATAGTCACTGAGTAGAGGTCTTATACAGAAGAGAGAGGGTAGACTACTAGATTGTATCGCCATTGTGTTTGTGATATATGGACCCCGAGTCTGTACTAAAGATAGAATAACAAATGTCTTGCCTATAATGACAAACCCGAGGCTATGTTCATTGGAGATTGACAGTAATGTTAGTATTAGTAAATAACTAAAAAGTAGTTTTGTAAAAATGGAAACTTGTCAACTGCAGGATGTGGTTAGAGACGTCATTTCTCATAGATCTGCTGTGTTTTCCTGTAAGTGAAGATGTTATCTTCCGATCTAGAATGAGTGTGTTGGCCTAAAAATAAAAATAAGATCCTACAGATAAAGGCTTGGGGGGGGGGCGCGTACGCCCGCTTGGCAACGCTGATGAGGAAGAGGATGGGGAGGAGGGGGGGGGGGGGGGGGGGAGTGTTTGCGGGCTGGTTGTCGAGAGGGACCACGGTGGGGGGGGGGGGGGGGGGGGGAGAGTATCAAGAGCTTTTCGTCAGAGGTGTTTAGAGAGGAGGCGCTCAGAGAGAACTGCTTGAGGCGTTTAGAAAATGGCTGGAGCACTTGAACACTTGTACTGCCGCGTTGATAAGCATTTCCTGTCAGAGTGTCAGTAAGAGCAGCGTGACGTCACAGAGAAACCACATGACTGATGAAGAAAACATGATAAAACACGAAGTGCCGACCCCAAAGAGACCAGACCACACTGCTTCTTGTTGACTGAATGCCCGTTTAAAGACTAAAGTCTGATTGAACGTCCATGTATCTGTTTTGACAGCTAGAAACAGATATGAATTTTTACCAAATATTGGTGCTGTTCACCTTTTTCTGGACCTCAGGTAGGACTTTAACTTGTTGATTGTTTTAATGCGTTGATTGATTACTAAACTCACTCAATGGTTTTTGGCTAAAATGCATATACCTCTGACTTGCTTTTACATTGTGAATCCTTAAGTGTCCTGTCATCAAGGACTAGTTTGAACACATTCCTGTATATGTACTGGGAAATATATAGGTTTATTCCTGTCAGGGTCGTAGTCTAGACGCGTTCATGTTAAAAAATCTCACCAGGTTTGGTGAGTCCCATGTTTTGACATATGCAGGTCTATTAAGCACTTCCAATAATATGACATATAAGATTACAGTTTTATGAGCTGGGGGCGTGGGGTATGTCATATAGCAATTTTAAGCATGTTAAGAAGCGCTTTCGACACCCCGTGGAGTGCGCAAAACGGCCTTGAATTAGTCATGGGAGTGTTTAAGGCGTGTTTGAGAGTTACCCAATCAACATGTCCGTACTATTTTCTTTACCAGTCAGCTGATGTCACATACGGAATGCGCACTTTGGGGATCGTTATATTACATTTCTTCAGGCTGGCACCATAGAAGACATATTATTCCTATTGCACTGCATGCTGTCACCTTTATGCTTAAAAATAAGTTGTTTCTATTGAGAAACACCAGTAAAATTATATTTTAATTTAAATTATAATTATATTATATTTGAAATGAGTAATGAGTTGAATGCGTGGTGCGTATGCCCGTGATGGTATGGTCCCGTGATGGTATGGTCTTCACTCGTAGCATTTTATTGAAGAAGACTTGGATCGAGTGTGATACAGCGTATGAACGCAAACTTCCCAAGGATTATGGAGATGTTTTTGTTTTATTTTAAGAAATGAAAGAATTATCGCCGTTTCTAATCTCAACATTTCACAAAAGAAAGACGCATCCAAAAAGCGGTTGCCATGTCTCATAGAAACAAGTAAATAGGTCTATAAAAATAATCCCAAAATAAGCGCATGTGCCATGTGCCATGTTTTTATTTTCTAGATAGTGAGTCTGCCATATCCAGATTAATTTTAATGACACCACATTAAAATAAAAAACATATTTTGATTGTCCACAAATATAAAGTTCTTCCATCTTTTTAAATATTTTCTTGCACATTGTTATAATGATCATTATATATCCGCCTGCAGTCAGAGTTCATAGTTTTAATGAATGAATGTGATTCATTGTGAGCTGGTAGATCTGCTATTTTCAAAAGTAATCTTGGAAAAATGTAATTACATTTTTGGATTAGCCGTCCTTAGTTGGGCAAATGCATTCATCTGGGGATCCATGACATGGGAATGTGCTGTGTGAGGATCACTGGTTTAAACAACATTAGGAGAAACCTTTAGAAACAAGAAAATCAACCACAACTACCAATATTTACAAGCAACTTTACAGAAAAAGAAGCCGCTTGTATTAAACAGACTTGGCAACACTCCAGCAGCGTCCCAGAGCCGCTCAAGTGTAAAATCAAACAGTGCTTTATCTGCTTTTTGCGTTTATGAGGTGCTCAGACCCACGTTTAATCGTTATGCGCAGGTCAAGGGGCTTAATAGCTAATTGCGCAAAGCGAAAATAATTAACATATGGACACTCCCACAATGCTAAAATATTCAGGAACGCCGTATGCCATACGTGTGTGCATTCAACACGGGACGATAAGGCTTCTATAATACCATTGTGCGCAGAGCGAGGCCAATATAGGCCAATTTATGTATTACCCCATTGTAAAACGGACATTCAAAATGGGGCCCAAAGTATTATATACTACAGATGAACCAGATCGTTAGCCTTGACCTTTTTCTCATTTATAAATTCCAAATGACACAATCATTTTTCAACATATAAACATATTCTTAGGGATTTGTGATGTAACAAGCAGATCGGCCAGTCTACGCGGCCTGCAGGCAGCAGCACAAGTCATGTTTATACTGAACATAGCAGATCTACAAGCCCACATGTCATGGATTTGTTGTGTTTTGTTGTGAATTTGTTTGAATTTTGTTGTGAATTTGTTGTGAATCAACAATCAAGTTTTTATTTGCCAGTAACTTGTACTTGTAGGAGCAGTGGAATGCTGTTGTTCCGCAAATTGTGCTACAATATTATATTAAAGCAGAAGTAGCAAAAGTTTTTATTAAAAACATTACGCACCATTATAATGTTCTTATTTTGATCATAAGACCCAATTACTGAAAGTCAGTCGGGGTGCATACTTAGACTAGTTATTGGTTAGACATGGGTTAAGGTTAGGTTTAGGTGTGCTGCCCTGTGGGAGGTTAGGGTTTGGGTGAGGGTTTGAGATAGGTTGTATCGACAATATGTCATATTAGGAGTACTACTAACTAAACCATACATGGTAAATGGTGGCCCGGGGGCCACATGCGGCCCCCACCTTCACATAATGCGGCTCGCAGGTTAATAGCAGAATACTCATATATTATTGATTTCAGCTATTTACTACAATTCAAATGCTATTGTCTTTGTTAAATTGAATTGAAACAAAGAACACATGTGAGAAACGCATCAGAAAAGATAAGAGTCAAGAAGAGAAAAATGCCGGTGCGAGATCATGTTAGATGTGTGAAAAGTGACAATACTATTGACAATATCCTAAGGTGGAAGGGCCAAGGATGCCATGGATGATGCTGTGACCACTAACCCAGCCTTAGCCACTGAAGAGGCAGGACTCAGCAGCCAGGTGGACACCACAGGTGGGTATATGGCATGGGATGTGCACACATAGACATCAAAGGGGGCTTCAGCCCCTGTCCTTTTGCCCGTCTGTAAAAAAACTGCCCTTTCCAGACCACGAATGCAGAATTTACTGTTGTGAAAGAAATGCAAATGCCACTCCTTTCCTTTCCAACATGCTGGAAGGCAGCGCATTCAGGAGATTTGCTTTTCTTTTACGAAGTCTCCTGAACTTGAACATATTTGTTTTGAAATCCACTAGCTAAAGAGTGCTGGGTTGCTCCCCAAAAAAGCTGATCTACAAGCTCTCAACGTGTCGCGGTGCGACGCGTTGTGAGCTTGTAGATCTGCTATTTTCGCAGTTTTTGTCAAAAGTGCCCTCTTACGGGATTGCAGCCCCTGCCCCTCTAACACTCTCTGCATGTCCCTGGGGTATGCAGGAAGCATGTTCATGACGTCTAGATATTAGATCTATAGGACATTTATTATGATATCTCTGCTGTCGGGGAGAAACCAACTCCAAAATGTTAATTAAAAAAATAAAAAAATAATGAAAAATAATAATGCACACTGCCTCATCAAAATTGGTATTGTCAATTACTATTCCCCGACAGTGACGATAGAAACTATACATTATTTGGTAACACTTCACAATAATATGGCCACAAATCATTAGCAGTCATTAGCATGACTCGTTAAAGGGACATTTCAGACTTTCAAACATGTGATGCTCGATTCATAATTTAGATATTTGATTGTATCAGACACGCCCCCTCAATTACAATCACTAATTGTAATTTCAAACTCAAATTTGAATACCATGATGGATTCATCTAAAACATCCGTTCTTGGTTCAGGTGACTGAATACTGTAATACGTCAGGGGCCATGCATTTTCTTTCTATAAATAAATAAAAAAGTATAATTGAAAAAACACAGCCCCTCATGAACTATAGAATTAGAGGGACAATTAATTGTTCTTTTTATCTTGTTTGAAGTAATAAGGATAAAATTCACATCAAATATCAAAATATTGAATGAATCATTAACAGGTTAAATACTGTCTGGGGTAGACCTATGTTTGAAAGTGAAATATCCCTTTAACCATCCTGCAGTGTTCACTTTTCTCTCATGCCAATGAAGCCAATTGAATTGAATTGAATTGAATTTTGCATAGCGTACCGGAGCGCACTCGCCTATTAGTTTGCATTGCACAAGAACCTAACTGCATCTGTGTGTGGCTCTCAGCGGTGTCCCACTAATAGCGACTTTAAGCAACGACGGATACGGCAGTCGGCTACGGCAACCGGAAATGGATCAGTGCTCGATACATAAACCTGCTCTCCGTCGCAGCCCTTTCTACTAGAACCTACACTTACACGTAGTGTCTACAACGCCATGTCAATCATAACCATGTTTATTGAAATTATAGCTGTCATACATTTACACCGATTCCTCCATCACCTCTCTTATGCTGTGTAATGTGTTGGCATGCTCTGAATGAAGAAATCACACTAATACCATCATTATGTCATATTAACCATGTTTATTAAAACGGTTTTAGAATAACACAGCTTGCTCCAGCACCTTGCTCTTTCCACTGCTGATCATGTCCAGCGCATGTAAGAATTAAGCAATATCGGCAAGTTAGCTGATGCACGTCCCCCCCCCACCTCCTTGCTGATGCAGTGACTGTCCTGTTTCTGGTTTAGCTTTACGCACAGGACGCATGAATCTCTCCCTCTCCGGTCAGAGTGGGTTGTTTGTTTATTTGCATGGCTCAGAAAAGAAGTAACATGAGAATGTTATCGAGTTGTATAGGAGGAGGAGAAGGAATACATGTTGTTCACGTCGTGAACGTGGAAGGTCAGCAGATTGTATTCTGGTGTTGTGCTGCTGGCTGCTATAAATGTTAATATAGACCTATGTCTTCTATTGTGTTCTGAAGGTCAGGTTGCTGTACTGCCACTAGTGTTAATGTTATATTTTGTATTGTGTTCTCGGGGCGCTGCGCTGTGCTGTGTGCCAATTATGCTCCCTCTCCTGTTGACTGTGTTCTCTTTTCTGGTCTGTGTAACAGTGTGCGAGGCACACTTGCGTGTTTAGTATTTACTATTACATTTTTATGTTTTGATAATCAGGGCTTTTCCATATAGATACATACACTGTGCCATATTGGAGAGGCCCCCCGTCATGAAACGTTGCATCGACTCAACTTTGACTTTACTGTCTGACAAGTCGACTGGGAAAAATCTCAGAATCCCTATTGTGATTCTGTAGAAAACTGTTGCTATGCAGAGTTGTGGTGATTAGACTCCATTAAATCTATCATCTGTAGAGAAGCTCCTCTGGTTGTGGAACAGTCAAGGTTGAGAAGCTTAGCTTCTCAAGGCTCTACCTGGGTCATAGAAAAAATATGGACAAAGCGTTCTCCGGGTCTGATATGGACGTAAGATGAAGCCAGTCAGTCCTTGAATTGTAAATCGCCATCTTTGTAGATCCGTTTGGGCCCAGCTGGCCATTGGCTGCATGGCCCAGACAACGAGGCGGGACTTCCCCCCTTCTTCTTCGTTGGTTTTTATTTTGACTCGAACGGGGGGTGGCTCCCGATCATGGACTGTAACGGTAGCCACGCCCCTCAGAACATACGTGACTTTATGGTCATTAATTTAATAAATGGGACCATAATTTTCCAAAAATAATATTATGACATGAGAAATGAGACGTTTAACTAGTGCTGCGTACGACAGTAGACTGAAGCTAAGAAGGCTTTCAGGAAATTGTTTTGCTTCTAAGTTCATTCATCCAGGAGGTGTTTTCCCGAAGACAGATAAGAAGACTCGTAATGCTGTGCTCTTGAGAACCAACTTAAGTAGTGCTTCCTGAAAGCAGTTAGGTAGCACGTAATGCTGTGCACTTGAGAACCAGCTGCTATACTACTGAAGATACTGCATAAACTCAAAACCTTTTGGGGAAACGGGTTTGCTGCTATACGCAGTACCTTAGGAGGCCTGAGTCTGACGTCTCTCTGAGTTGGTTATTTTAATTCATTTATGAATCTTTTTGTTGTCTATTTTAACATACATAGATACAGAGTTTGGTTTTATTTGCATTTTCTATTGTTGTATTGGCTTATTGTTTGTTTGTCTGATGTCACATGGCAGGAACAGCTAGGTCTGTTTGTTTCTGTACTAATATTGTGTGTTATACAATACAATCTACGGTTGTAAATTATCATTCTTGGTAACTCTAATATTTACATTGCTTTCTCATCTCTACTGTATGTAGTTTTATAAATGATGCATGAATGTTCATGAATATGTTCTGTCTCTCCCAAACAATCAAATCAAGCATTGCATTTTACGCTAAATAAATGTGATTTTCTCTAGATGTGGAGCCCTTCCTCATCTTCACCACCTACAATGAACTGAATAAGATGAACTTGAACGGCTCCAACCACACTGTGCTCAAACAGGTGAAAACCATTGAACATACTGTAACAACACATCCTATACACGCTTACATCCACCAACAATAACACATTTTAGCCCCTAACTAATTTTAGCCCCTAGCCCCTAACTGCATAGACGATATTAAAACCTGGATGGATGAAAACCTCTTATATCTCAATGACAATAAAAGGGAAATCATCATCTTTGGACAACGCTCCAGTGGCTCCACCCCTCCTGTCAACAACCTCGGCCCCCTCACTTCCAATATCAACACAGGCGCAAAAGAATCTTGCTGTTATTTTCGATAATATTTTTAAATTTGACAAGCAGATAAGCTCTGTTGTCAAAACAAGCTTTTATCACCTACGCCTCCTCGCCAAGGTTAAACCCTGCCTCCCCCTCAAACAATTTGAAATGGTCATTCACTCCTTCATCTCCTCAAGGCTGGACTATTGTACTAATACTATGGCATCAACCAATCCTCACTCCGAAGACTCCAATTAGTCCAAAATGCTGCTGTCCGCCTTCTCACCGGACCTAAAAAGTTTGACCACATCACACCAGTCGTGACCAGGCCATTGGCTCCCGATAAAACAAATAATTGATTTTAAGATCCTACTTTTTTACTTTTAACCCATTCAGGACAGGAACCCCTTTTGGTGTTTCTAAGGATTATGTTATACTTTAGCTATTGAATAGCAGAACTACAAGCTCATAGCGCCGCGCTACAAGCTTGTAGATCTGCTATTTATTTTTTAATTGTGAAAATGTGGCACAAATCTTGAATATATTGTGGGCGCCACTGAACAACGATAGGCAGGAGACACAGCAAGGTTTGCCTACTCGGGCATTTATTGAGAGGATTATGTTAAAGTTCAAATCAGATCCAGCACACACACTTGGTTAACTTAGGTTCTTCCTATTTCCAGGGCAAAACAGTCTATAATTCCTCTCACTCCTATTCCTTCAGGAGTGTTATTTCCATCTGGGTTAATCCTCTTCAGGATTCCTCCATCCCGGGGTTGCCTGTGTAATGAGAAACACTATTAGCACAGAGTCTGAACAAGTGGCAACAGTGAGGGGATGTGTGTTTGTGGAGACCTACCGCCAGATTGCCACGTCAGTTCTCCCTCCGTGAGTCAGTGGAGAATGAGGCGGAGCGTTCATCTGTTTCCTACCTTTCAAATATTACGCGTGCAGCGCGGATGTTGCGTAATTGCTCTGATTGAAGAGGAAGACGGGTAGATACGTGTGGTCAATCACGTGACCCAGGGCGGGTCGCTGTCTTCTGAGCTGTGCTCCGCCTCTGACGCTCCACTGACTCTCGTTGGGGTGGCGCTCTGACGGCCCGCTGTCATGTGACATCCCACAATATATTCTTTCACAGTGAATGTTTTTAACTCATACCTTTGCTTCTGGGAGGACCCAGAAGCAAAGGAAAAAGGTTGAGCACCACTGAGAGACACTGAGAGGTCTATAAGGTCTAAATGGGTTAAATCTCTTGCCCTATATGGCTGAACGTATACAACCCTCCCAGAGCTCTGAGGTCTGCTGACCAATCACTGCTGACCGTGCCAACCACCTGAAAGAGGTGACCGCGCTTTAGCGGTGGCGGCCCCAGAGCTGTGGAACAACCCCCCCCCCCCCCCTTTATTAGAGCTGCCCAATCCATCGAGATTATTAAATCCTTACTTAAAACGTACCTGGATTTTAATGTAATCTGATTTTAATGTGCTCATATATTCCTATATTGTCCATGTATCATGTTTGCCTCATTTGCCATGTATCTGGTTCTACTTGATGTAAATTGCTTTAAATGTTATTTGCTCTAAATGTTTTTTCTTTCCTGTGAAGCACTTTGGTCAATTTCGGTTGTGTTAAATGTGCTATAAATAAAGGATGATTTGATTTGATACAATTCATACACTGCTTTTGACTTGTCGGAATGTATTCGACCTGTCAGAGACTAACTGCTAACTAACTAACTGCTGTGCTGTGACAGGACTTGAATGGAGCGAGGGCTCTGGACTTTGACTACGAGCAGCAGATGGTCTATTGGACAGAAGGGTTCTTATTGTCATCAGATCTCCCCACCAAGACGATCAGTCGTATGCACATCAATGGCAGTGACGTCCAGGTCAGTGTGACCAATACACAGATGGGAAGTGAAATAATGTCAGAAAATTGTTATACTTGTATTCAAAATGCTTTGTATTATCACTGTTGTTAGACAGTGTGGTGGTAATTTTACTCCACTACATTTCTAGGAAGGTAAAAGGTACATTCTGAATTAACGATCTATAAGCTCACACCGCGTCGCATCAAGACACGTTGTGATGCTTGTAGATCAGCTATTTTCACTACCAGATTGGCCCGGATGGGGGTGTGGGGGGGGGTCTAAATACAGCAATGCATTGATACAAATTATTTATGTAGTACTGGGCTTGAGTACTTTGTCCACCACTGGTTACTAGTTACTATGTAGATTTAGATTGTTATGATGTTATAAATAGTAACATTCATTATTGAAAATATTCAACATAGTTAGAAAATAGCAGATCTACAAGCTCACAACGCATCATGTCACAATGCATGTATAGACCTGCTATTTTCAAAAAGCCAAATTATGAAATAAGGCTTAAGTGCTGAGAGTTGTGCAAACAAGCAGAAAGGTTGAGTAGTGGCAGTTAGAACACTTTTTACAATATCCTGTGATATTAACCCTCTGACTGGATAATCTTAATAACATCTTATTGTGCATTGGGCCAGATTTCGCGACTTTTTGAATGACAATAGAAATATGTGCGATATGACCACAATGTCACAAAATGTTCACTGAAACCAAGGTGTATTAAAATGCTTATTAGTAAACAATGGAAAATGCTAGAATCATAATTATTTTTTCATTGTAAAGTACAGCAGCTTTAAAATGAGACATTTTGTGACATTGTGGTCATATCTCACATTTTTTGATTGCCATTCAAAAAGTCGCCAAAGCTGGCTAATGCTGGCCAATGCCCCATTTCTTAATTCGTCATTTTAATGCAAAAAGAAAGATCTGCGGTCTAAATAATATGGTTTGCCAAGACTTGGCATGTGTAGTGAAATACCCTCAATTGCCACCAGATGGCGGGAACGCACCATTATGCTGAAAATGGCTAAAAAGTCTAATCTGGAAAATCACTTCCGGTTCAAAAGGAAGTAAACAACCTGTGCCAGTTTGACCCTCAGCATATAGCTTGGCTGCTCGGATTGCTAAGCTAACAATAGCTTTTTCATAACTTAGTCATAACTCACCCAAATCGAGCCCAGAAGATCCCAAAATATCAGATTTTTTGCCGCGATTCACATATAGACGGCGCGCGTGCACGATCGGCCGGTTTTTGGTAGATTACATAAAAAATAAAAAATAAAAGTCTGTTGATGTTGATTTACCACGCAAAGAACGTCATTGGCCTTATGTTGAACAAATGACTTACAAATAGAACAATAAAACGTGGTGAGCACTGCGTGAAAAGAGGAGTTAACGGGCAATTACGGGAACTGTATTTTGCCCGTAAACCTCAAGTTTAGCGGGCATATACATGTAATATACGGTAGTATACAGGTGTGATGGTACAATACGGGAGTTTATGGTTTTGTTTGTTGGAAAGATTAACGGGAGTTTCCTGTAATATACACATCCGTATTCCAAGCTTTTTGCGCAGTGGAGTATATCCAGAGTGAATGTATGTCTCATTGACAGCTCCTCCACACGTCACTCAGTGAACCACTCGGTCTGGCTGTTGATTGGGTGGGAGGAAACCTCTACTGGAGTGACACTGTGCAGCACACCATAGAGGTGTCCAAACTAAACGGGGCGTACCGAACAGTCCTGGTCAACACCGGCCTGGTTTGGCCACGCTCCATGGCTGTGGATGTACGCTACGGGTAAGTGTAATGTGGTGTGGTGATCATGAACTTTACACTGACATTATCAACCGTCCTGTGAAACACAGATACAAGAAGACTGAATTTACATCTAAAAGCTAAACGGATGACACTGCATCATATTTATTTGTTGTACCTCTTGCAGCACTGTTAATTTTGACAGCAAATTCTGATTTAGTCTTAGTCTTTTGAATAACACCATTTAGTTTTAGTCCTATTTTAGTCTTCTGAAATTGTTTAGTCTTAGTCGACTAAATATCAAAATATTGTGTCTTACTCTTAATGCATGTAATTTTTTTAAGATTTAGTCTTATTCTTTTGAACAACACAGCATTTTGTTTTAGTCCTATTTCAGTCATCTGAGTCCTATTTTAGTTTACTACACAACATAATTAACAGTCTTGCAGATCTAGTTAAATAAAAATCACATTAGTTATTTTTTTGTATAAGACTAGGATGTATCACATGAGTATGAGTATATATATATCCGATCTACAAGCTCACACAACGCGTCTCACAGAGGCGTGTTGTGTGAGCTTGTAGATCAGCTATTTTTGGTGTATGTTCCCCCCAGAATAGGGATGCTGAAGTGTTTAAAGTAAACGTCAAGTATGAAGTTATTTGCATGGAAATGACTAGTTTACGTACCGTGAAATGACATAAAGGTTCTATAAAGTAACAATGCAATTCAGGGGTGCGGTTGACAAAAACGTTATTTTGCCGATCGAGGTGCACTGAGACAAAAATGTTTGAGAACCACTGCTGTACAGACAGTACTGTATGTGTGATTTGTTGTGAATAGTGACCTGACACAGTGTCTCCTCTGACAGCTACTTGTACTGGGCAGACTGGGACAGAAGAAAACCCCGCATAGGGAGGATAGGGATGGACGGCACCAACAGAAGCATCATAGTGAAGGGGATCAGAACGCCCTATGGCCTGACGTTAGACTACATCAATGATCACATATACTGGAGCAACTTGGGGGGGGGCATTGAGTTTGCCAACCTGGATGGAACCAACAGACACACAGGTTACACACACGCACGCACGCACGCACGCACACACGCACGCACGCACACACACACACACACACACACACACACACACACACACACACACACACACACACACACAGACAGACAGACATATTTTAGTATGGGGATTCATGGATGCCATTTTTACAAATATTTTGGTCAACACAAATCATAGAGAGCCAAATATATAGCTGATTGTGTGCAGTTAAGTATGTAAGGCATAATTCATGCATGCGCACACACACACACACACACACACGCACACACACGTACACACACACACACGTACACGCACGTACACACACATGCACACAAACTCACACACATGCACACACACGCAGCCACGCACTCACGCACGCACGCATGCCCGCAGCCACGTATGTAAGCACACAGCCACACACGCAAGCACGCACATACGCTCACATGCACGCGCACACGCTCGCGCACACACACACACACACACACACACACACACACACACACATACTGATACATATTTATTGTGGGCAACATTTTGATAAGACACTGTAATTACACAATTCCAGGTCCATTGTACACTCTGTGTTAAAGGAATGCTCCAGATTTGACTGTGTTCAAGAACAGCTTTTGTAAATGTTGTCCATGAGTATAGTGGAAGAAAAAGTAATTAAAGCAGTAAGAACATGATTTACCTCAGAGTACACTTTACTAAAACATTGTATATCTTATTATAAATAGTCTTATTACTATTTCATAATATTCTGACACTTTTGGTTTTGTGTGTCTGTAGTTCTGCGTCAGGGCAGCATTATCTTTGGTATTACCCTGTTTGAGGAGTACATCTACTGGAGCTCCATCTACAGCTCCATCTCCAGAGCTCACAAGACTCAGGGAACCAACACCACCACACTCATCAGAAACCTGAACAGTCCATGGGACATCCAGATCTACCACCCATATCAACAACCTGAGGGTCTGTACCACCTACTGTACACATCACTCTCATTATGACTCTGCATAATGTTTTATGACTTCTATTAACTGTCTATCATTGTATTATTATCTGATCTGTTTTGAAAAGCATTACGTATACAGTATAAATACACCCTATAATAATAACAAAAGCAACAATAATAATAGTCATATTGTGACATAGTAGTAGTAATAGTATTAGTATAGTATAATCGGAATTGGCCACATCGGCCATAAAAATGCCATATTGGTATCGGATCGGTCTCAAAATAATCCAGATTATTTCATCGGTTTACACCAGCAAAAGAAATAAAAAAATCTACATTGAATTCATTCACACTTGGAAAAAGAGTATAGGCTATGTATTGATTGGCTTTGGGCCAAGCAGTGTTGTTTTCGTCGACTAAAACTAAGACGAAAAATGTTCGTCGACTACCTATTTTCACTGACAAAAACAAATGGAAACTAAATGAAAACTAAGCTACGATGACTAAAACTAAGACTAAATATACTGACAATTTCGTCGACAAATAAAAACTAGACTAAAATGTTAGGAAGGGACTAGTGGACAAGAGATCCAGTATAAGTCATTTTACACTTGGTTGCGTGCTGAAAATAGCAGATCTACAAGCTCACAACGCGTCGCGACTCGTTGTGAGCTTGTAGATGGGCTATTTTCAGCAAGTGTAAAAACACTCATTAAAGGGACACTTCACCCTTTTTGCAAAAAAATATATGTTAATGACGTTTAGAAGCTTTAGATCACTTTCCTGGGGGTATTTATGTGTGTAATATGTGGTTTTAGATATTTGAGATTGTAGCAGTGAGCCTGTTGTCTCTGATGTCATGGACACTGGTCTCACTACCTTCCTGGACTACAATTCCCATAATTCTTTGGTGCACTGCTCCTCCTTGTGGATAGGGGGGAGAGCTGTCTTACTGAGACAACTGGACATGTAGTCCAGGAAGGAAGTGAGCCCAGTGTCCATGACATCAGAGACAACAGGCTCACTGCTACAATCTAAAATATCTAAAACCACATATTACACACATAAAGACCCCCAGGAAAGTGCTCTAAAGCTTCTAAACGTCATTAACATATATTTTTTTGCAAAAAGGGTGAAGTGTCCCTTTAAGACGGCATCAAGACCCGCCAAAATAAATTTTAGTCGACTAAATCAACTATAGATTTAGTCGACTAAAATCTTAAGACATTCCAGGTGACTAAAATGTGACTAAAACTAAATGAAGTTTCAGTCCAAAGACTATGACTAGACTAAAATAGAAATTTGCTGCCAAAAACAACACTGGGGCCAAGCCCCTAGAGGACCTATAGGCTTGTTTCCATTGTGGCCCTCTGTATAATATCGGAATTGGTCAGATTTGGTATCGGCAGATATGACCCTGCAAATAATGGGAGATCGGATATCGGTCATTATAATTTCATAACTGTGCACCCCTCAACAGCATTGTAACATAATAGTAGTAGTAGTATTGTATCATAGTAGTACAGTAGTAGTATTCAGGGCTCTCATATTCATTACATGTGTACATGTTTTCCTGCAGTGTCTGCTCATCCGTGTCAGACCAACAATGGAGGATGCAGTAACCTGTGTCTGCTCTCACCTGGAGGAGGCTACAAGTGTTCCTGTCCAACCTACTTCTACTTGGCAGCGGACAACAAGCAGTGCATGTCCAGCTGCACTGCCAGCCAGGTGATTCACCTCCAGTTCACTTGTGTTATACGCGTTTATGTCTTTATAGGTCTCGTGTCTGCTGTCGATAGTCATTCTAAAGATGTGTGTCGTCTCTCCCGTAAGTTTGCTTGTAAGAACTACAAGTGCATTCCGTTGTGGTGGAAGTGTGACACGGCAGATGACTGTGGGGACGGCTCAGATGAACCTGCAGACTGCTGTGAGTAGAGACTCAGAGACTGAAACACATCATATACATGTGTTTACACTGATTACACTTATTACTTTGTACTCCAATGTCCTTTAACTGTTTCTGACACCTGCATTAAATATATAACTACAAATGTCTTCTAATTCATGACAGTTTCTTAAAATCCTGTTTCTGTATGTCAGTGGTGCTCAAACCTTTTCATGTCAAGGACCCCAGAATAATATGCATTTGGCCGTGGACCCCCATCTGAAAATATGTTGTTCCAAATATTTGAATTAAAAATGTTCACTTTGAAAGAATATATAGTCAAAGATTTGCACCACATTTTCACGATATTTCAAAAATAGCAGATCTACAAGCTCATAGTGCGGCACTCGGTGTCGTGCTATGAGTCCTTTTTGAGTACAATCTATTGGTAAAAATGAAATAGAGGTCCATTTAAAACAACCAACATCCAACAGACCATGCAAACAATGTAAAAAAAAACAAAAAACGAATTAATAAAATAGCCTACTAATGTAAACAATTAAAAACAAATGGCTTCTAAATCCTAAAAGTTTTCTGTAAAACCTGTGTTTCTATGTCAGTGGTGCTCAACATTTTTCAGGTCAAGGACCCCCAGAATTATCTGTATTTCGCCCATCTTTCCAGGGACCCCCCAGAAGCAAAGGTTTGAGTTAAAAACGTTCACTCTGAACGAATATATATTCAAAGATTTGCGCCACATTTTCACGATTTTTCAAAATTTGCAGATTTACAAGCTCGTAGCCCAGCATTCGGTGCCGCGCTATGAGCTTGTAGATATGCTATTTTTCAATAGCTAAAGTACAACATAATGCTTGAAATACCAAAAGGGGTTCCCGTCCTGAATGGGTTTAAGGCCACATTCCGGTCAAGTCCATGCACAGTGCACACACACATTTAGAACTGATGGGCAATTACTGTTGGGCAATTACAAAATAACTTTACACACAGTGTTATGAAATGTCCTGTGAGTTGTAATGTTTGGACTAAACAATTCATTATAGTCAGTGCATTTGTAGAAAAAAGCAGAGATCCGGGAACACTTAATAGTTAAAAAGGCATTTTTTTTTATTAAACCGACATGCTTCGACCGAGTTTAGTGATGATTGGTCCAACAACAGTGGTGACCTAGCACAGCAGCTGGCCTCATGCCATCACGGTTTATCTGGTAAGACATCAGTTTATGTAGGATACTTCTGTCTGAAAGCCAGGTGATAATAAATGTCCTTTAACGACACACAGCAGAGATTTTTCTTACTCACTGTAGCCTATACTGTTTGATGGTGGCCGTTTGAAGTTTTGAACTATAGGCTATACATACTATGAAGTAATACTATACCGTAATGTACCGTGAACAATCCTCAAATATGAAGTGCGGCAGGAACAATGTACCCCTCACTTTGTTCCTGACACACTTCATATTTGAGGATTGTTCACGGTAGTGAAACAAAATGTGTCGTCTGTCCACTATGCCATTTGAAACTGACTTAAAATAGCTATATTCCAGGAACAGGCACAAAGCAGATATCCACCAATACAAATATACACATAGTTTGGGGAGTGGGACAACGTCGCTGCATTGAAACACATGTATTTTAGTGGTGGGCCGTCAGGGCCAGCAAGGCCTTCTCTGCTGGCCGTGCACTTTCCTGATGCAGATTTCCTTCGCCAATCGGATTTCAAGTTTTCCCTGCTGGGCGTCTTCTTTCAAGTGCCAGGGCCAGCTAGCTGGCCTTTGGTGACGTTAACGTCTTGCGTGGATCCCATCGCTGGGGGAAAATATTTTCCAATGAGAAAAGAGAACTGGGTGTTTGAAACTTTCTGCGCGAGTTCCCATCTGATTCTGATACTCATTCTGAGGTGGGCATTGACTGTGTGGGTAGTTGTCATGATCCAAGGAATCCAGGGAATGTTTTGATTGTACGACCTTTGATTCAAGAGTTACGGGTCGAAATGTAACGCCCGACCTGGTGGAGACAATGTAGTAATAGAGACAATCCACGTTATCTGTTGTGAAGCTAATTGATTGTGTTATTTGTTTCCCTTCAGCTCTACCGGCTGAACAAACACACAAAACAGTAACAACAACAACAACAGGTAAACAAAGATTACAAATCATCATAGATTATAGATAGACCAAGAGCTTCTTTTAATTAAATCTCTCTCTCTCTCTCTCTCTCTCTCTCTCTCTCTCTCTCTCTCCAGAGTCAGTGAGGTCTCTCTCTCCAGAGTCAGTGAGGTTGGTGAATGGGACCAGTGTGTGTTCAGGCAGAGTGGAGGTGAAGTCTAACCAGTCGTGGATCTCAGTGTGTGAAGATGACTTTGACCAGCAGGACGCAAAGGTGCTCTGTAGGGAGCTTGACTGCGGGGCTCCTTCAGTCCTCCAGGGGGCGCTCTATGGAGAAGTTAAAGAGTTCCAGTGTGAAGGCAGTGGAGGGAGTGAGTCTGTTCTTCTGGACTGTAGAACCTCAGACTCAACTAGAAACACCACCTGCCCACCTGACAAGACTGTTGGACTCACCTGCTCAGGTAAATTTATATATATATATTGTAGAGGCATTCGACTTCCAAACCTCTACCTCCACATGGTGAGGGCCCTGGGGTGTTTGACTCGTACTCCATTCAATAGAAAAAAGTTGCAGAGAGGGTTCGTAGTAGTTTAACTGAAGACTCTTTATTCTTTCCAAACAAAACATTAAATAATAAGTGAGTAAGCGCGTGCGGTCAAAAACTGTATGCTTCCCCAGCCTCACCAAACATTTCCTATTGTTCTCTGAATGCATGTAAAGTGACCTTTAACAAGCTACGGCCCTTCCTGTCTCCCAGTCAACCTTTCAAAATAAAAGTTACAAATAAAAGTTACAAATCACTGCAGGGGAGGTTTTACTTTGAAGGGGAGAAATTATACAGGAAGTGCAAAAGGGCTCACTAAATTAACATGACATACCAGGGAATCTAATTTGAGGTGGAGGCTTCTAACATTCTCAACAAATAAAGAAAACATAAAACTGGCTCCAACATATATATATATATACAGTATATATATATTCAGCTTTAATATTCTCCCCTCATCCCTTCTCGTAATCTATAATGGAAAAAGGACCATGCATGAAATAAACCTTAGTTAAGGTTAATAAATAAATTGCCACAATGACCACTTCATAATTTGCTGTTAAAAAGAAAATGGTTGCAACTGTCATCACTGTTCATTACGCTATAGGTATGGAGGGCTCTGCAAATAACACACAGCCCCGCCTCCCCCTGCTGTCAAAGCAGTTGTCAATGTTTACAACTCCATGTCAATGTTTATAATTTATGAGAGAATGAAGTGGCACTTGTGTTCTCTCCTCTCCCAGGTTGATGTCAGTAAATACATCAAGTAACTTTACATTGACATGCATCTCTCTCTTTGTCATAATGCTTGACAAAAGTGAGAGTATTTCATGTGTTTAGTGTGATGAAGCGTGTCCAAGCACAGATCAGTAGAGGGGGCATACTTTTTTACAAAGGGGGCACTTCATTTTTCAACCCCCCCCCCCCCCCCCCCCCCCCCTATGTATAACAAAACAATTTGACCTGAGATCAGATTAAAAAAATGTCTTCTAAATTCTGACAGTTTTCTGAAAAAGCTATAACATGTTTAAAACACTAAAAGGGGTTCCCGCCCAAAATGTGTTAACAAAGTGATGCTTGAAAAAGGCTATACAAGTACACTACAAAACAACAACAAACAAAGAAATACAAATATGTTGAGCATTATAATGTCTTCTGCATGCATTATATTACCTTGTATTTCTATTAACTATTCAATTAATTATAATGTCTTCTGCATGCATTATATTACCTTGTATTTCTATTAACTATTCAATTAATTATAATGTCTTCTGCATGCATAATTATATGACCTTGTATTTCTATTAACTATTCAATTAATTATAATGTCTTCTGCATGCATAATTATATTACCTTGTATTTCTATTAACTATTCAATTAATTATAATGCCTTCTGCATGCATAATTATATTACCTTGTATTTCTATTAACTATTCAATTAATTATGTCTTCTGCATGCATGCATATATTACCTTGTATTTCTATTAACTATTCAATTAATTATGTCTTCTGCATCCATGCATATATTACCTTGTATTTCTATTAACTATTCAATTAATTATGTCTTCTGCATGCATGCATATATTACCTTGTATTTTTATTAACTATTCAATTAATTTGAACATGTATATATTTACAATAATCAAGAAGAATTTATAGATTAACACTTGTAAAACATTAAAATATTGGTAGGGTAGGGTAGGGTACTACTGGTCAATCTGGACTGGAGGGGCACACAATCCAATCTGGGGGGGTAATGCCCCTTAATGCCCCCCTGTAGAGACGGCACTGAGCGTGTTGCGCGTGCACATTGTGTTTAGTGTGATAAAGCCTGTTGCACGTGCACATTGTGTTTAGTGTGATAAAGCGTGTTGCACGTGCACATTGTCACAGTACATGGATGTGAATGTTAGGAGGAGGAGCGAGCCGTAACAATTTGTCCCCTACGCACAGACAGAAGAGAAACAAGGGTTTATGCACAGATGAGAGAGAGGGAGAGGTTTCCACGTTCATAAATAAATAGTTTTAAGCGTTCCTCATGCAGTTATATTGGCCTTTTTGTGACTGTTATTATGGTTAAATCAATTTATTTCATGTCATGACATATTGGACTTGACAAAACAAGATACATATTTTACTATAATATAACACAAACGAGATACATGAGGAAAAAATCACACCCGTGTGAACTGAGTGGTGCAACCCCCCCCCCCCCTCTCTCTCTCTCATTAGCAGGCAACTGCAGCACTCTCTCTCTGTTTCTGGCACAACAGCGCCCCTACTGGTACTCATTCTCGTGCTCATTAAAGTCATTGCTGGTTGTAGGAGTGGTTGCACCACTCAAAAAGTATCAACTTAAATATATTGAAGATATTCAAAAAGACACTGAACTCTCTGAGATAACGACACCTTTAGTTTTTTATGAAATAAAACGTTGTACTACTTACTCCCTTGTCTCTGTACAGAGCCTGTCAGGCTGGTGGGAGGAAGCAGTAAGTGTACTGGTAGACTTGAGACGCAACACCAGGGAGACTGGAAACCTGTGGATGGTTGGTCTGACTGGAACCTGCAGTCATCCTCTGTAGTGTGTAGGCAGATGGAGTGTGGCTCTGCTGTTTCAACACGATGGAGGTCTGCTTCAACACAACCGGTATGGAAGATGACAGTGTCCTGTGATGGATCTGAATCTTCACTGAGGGAGTGTGGAACAAAGACGTCTGCTACTTCCCAAATGGTCCTGGAGGTATTCTGTTCAGGTAACACTAACAATCACTTCAGCAATGATTGTAATCTGTACAGTTCATTTAATTGGTCTGTCTGTCTGTCTGTGTGTCTGTCTGTCTGTCTGTCTGTCTGTGTCTGTTATGCACAGTGGTGGACAGTAGCAAAGTATGTTTACTTGTATTGAGTACTATTACTTAAGTACTTCTATTTTTGTATACTTTTACTCCACTACATTTCAAAGACATCTCTAGGAAGGGAAAAGTTTAACCACTTAAATGCACTTTCAAATACAGTGAAAATAGCAGATCTACAAGTTTACAACATGTTCCGATGTGACACATTGTGAGCTTGTAGATCTGCTACCTTCACTATCCTATCCTACTATAATAAGGAAACCGGTCAGTCAGGCAGTCACTCCTGTCTGTTCACAGTGAACGCCACAACACACACACATGCTGCAAACTTATAAAGGGCTTTAATTTAAGGCCCGAGTCCAACATATGTTTCATGAGCAGGAGTGCGCTTTGGGATATCATCCTCATAGCACTAGCACGTAACTTAACACAGCACGCCGGTCAGTTGACTTAACTCACAAAAACACATTTATCATCCTGTTTAACCTTCAAATAAAAATCATCTGACAATGCAAACAACGACACGTTCGTACTGCATGTATGCACATTCTGGCGCGTGGCTATATGGAAAGCTCACTCCTCCGTTCTTCACTTGACGTGTAGATTTATGAACGAACTTGACCACTGAATGTACCGCTATTGTTGACGGCTTCTGTCTTGTGTTAAAAGCATTTTAACAGTTTTAAATTGAGTGACTGGCTGTAGGCTATTTATGTAATCACGGGTAACAGGGCTTACAACGGGTCCCTAATTTGACGGGTGGGGCGTGTCTGGTTTGTATTCTGATATAATCGCTGGTGACTGCATGGACGGTCTATGGACCGTGCAGGGCACGGGTTGTCAAAATTGGAGCCCATTCACTGCAGGGGTCTGCGACAACCTGCCTCACAAAAGTGATATTTATTTCATCTTAGACTGTGCCCATCAAAAGCTGATTTCCCACTGCATGGCTACTGCTTTGCCTAGCTGATAACAGATCAATAGCCTCCTGTAACAATGGCATACTTCGTTCACGCCTTCATTCTATTCAAATGATTCTCATTAATGTTCTTGATTAAAATGATCTCTCTCTCTCTCTCTCTCTCTCTCTCTCTCTCTCTCTCTCTCTCTCTCTCCAGAGTCTGTGAGGTTGGTGAATGGGACCAGTGTGTGTTCAGGCAGAGTGGAGGTGCAGTCTAACCAGTCGTGGGTCTCAGTGTGTGAAGATGACTTTGACCAGCAGGATGCAGAGGTGGTCTGTAGGGAGCTTGACTGCGGGCCTCCTTCAGTCCTCCAGGGGGCGCTCTATGGAGAAGTGAACGCTTCGATGTGGACCACAGAGTTCCTGTGTCAAGGCAACGAGTCTGTTCTCCTGGACTGTAGAAGGTCAGACTCAACTAGAAACACCACCTGCTCACCTGACAAGACTGTTGGACTCACCTGCTCAGGTAATAATAAAAATCACACCCGTGTGTAAGTGAGGGGCGCTCTTATCATCATACATCATCACATTCCGGCCAATTACAATTTGCGTCCTCACATTTGTCCTCAATGTTTGGGTTTACACACTTTTGTCTCTGTTTGTGTAAACACTGAAAGCTGGACATAGCTGGACAAAAATAGGACAAAGGTTACATGCTTTACAAACCAAAATCTTATTTGAAAAATCACACCCATGTGAAGAGAGGGGCACATCAGCATGACGTAAAATTTGACACATTGTCTATTTGCTCAGACACTATGACACGACTATGGACACAGACACAGGGAGGGGCTAGAATCAGTTAGAACAGAAAATAAACACAAGGATGTGGTTTCGATAGCCTGACATAACAATCTACACTCTTTGTTAGGATGTTTTTGTAAGGAAAAGTAATAGTACTTTGTTTAACTGTACTTACGGTATTCTCACTTGTCTCTGTACAGGGCCTGATGATGTTAGGTTGGTGGGAGGAAGCAGTAACTGTGCTGGTGGACTGGAGATCAAACACCAGAGAGAATGGAGACGAGGGGTTGGTCCGTCTGTCTGGAACCTGAAGGTAGCATCTGTAGTGTGTCGGCAGCTAGACTGTGGATCTGCTCTGTCGACACAAAGTAGTTCTGCTGGTTATACTGATGCATGGTCGATTAGATCTTCCTGTGATGGTGCTGAGTCTTCACTGAGGGAGTGTGGAGCAATGAGGTCTTCCTTCTCCTCTGCCAGTCTGGAGGTGATCTGTTCAGGTAACACAAACAATACTTCAACAATAACAGTAATCTGTACAGTCTGCTATTAAATTGATCTGGCTTGTCTGTCTGTCCCCATACGTCTGTCCATCCGTTGATTCATGTCTATCTGTGTGCGTCCATGCGTGCGTGTGTGTGTTATGTATTTGCTGTATTAGTATTACCGTGTTGTTCTTGCTTACCTTACTGTAAATCTCTCTGGATTAATTTAACCCAATTAGACCTGAGGACTATTTTACAAATGAAAAACCTATGTTTCTATGTCAGTGGTTCTCAAACTATTTAATGTCAAGGACCCCCAGAATTATATGTATGTGGCTGGCATATCTGAAAATATGTTGTTCCAGGGATCCCCCAGAAGCGAACATATGAAATGAAAACGTTTGCTCTGAAATAATTTAAATCCAAAGATTTGCACACGTTTTCATGATTAAAAAATAAGCACATCTACAAGCTAGTGCTGCGCTTTTCAATAACTAAAGTATAACACAATGCTTAAAACACCAAAAGGGTTCCCGCCCTGAATGGGTTAAGAGCGTCTGCTAAATGCCTACATTATAAATTGTGTGTGTGTGTGTGTGTGTGTGTGTGTGTGTGTGTGTGTGTGTGTGTGTGTGTGTGTGTGTGTGTGTGTGTGTGTCCTCATGTTTTCATCTGTTGTAGCCTACCTTTAATGAATGAAAATATTGAACACACTTTGTCTCTCTCTCTCCAGAGTCAGTGAGGTTGGTGAATGGGACCAGTGTGTGTTCAGGCAGAGTGGAGGTGAACTCTAACCAGTCATGGGTCTCAGTGTGTGAAGATGACTTTGACCAGCAGGATGCAGAGGTGCTCTGTAGGGAGCTTGACTGTGGGCCTCCTTCAGTCCTCCAGGGGGCGCTCTATGGAGAAGTGAACGCTTCGATGTGGACCAAAGAGTTCCAGTGTGAAGGCAACGAGTCTGTTCTCCTGGACTGTAGAACCTCAGACTCAACTAGAAACACCACCTGCTCACCTGACAAGACTGTTGGACTCACCTGCTCAGGTAATCGGGGACGTGCAGAGGGACCAGGAGAGCCAGGGCTGTGGCCTGATTCTTTTCTTTTTTACTACCCAGATTTAGAGGAATATCTCATTTTAAATGAACACTAGGATCTAGAACTAATTGTAACCAGTGCAATGATGCAGTAAAGCCAATATATACTCAAACAAAAAGAATACTTAAATACATTAATGAAACGAACAACATCAAATAGAATAGAACAGATACCAGGTCACTTTCCTATATCAGCTGAATCTCATCACGATTGCAAATGCTTTCCCCACACTGAAAGTACAAAAACTATCATTTCATTGGCATGACCACGATGGGCCGCAGAGACATGAAGCAGGGGCTGCATGCGGCCCGCGGCCCGCGGGTTGAGTAACGCTGGTGTACAGTATGTGTTAAAAGGTGGACACACCCACCTGACCCATCTCCTCTGCCTCCTCCTCCTATGACAGCAGCGTATCATTTCAATAACTTTAATTAGCATTATTTTCAACATGCGTGTGATTTGCTTTAAATGGTAAATGGTGCTTTTATCCAGAGTGCTTTACATAGATTGTGCATTACATTCACCCATTCACACACACATTCACACACCGATGGCAGAGTTAAGGTCCCCACACACCGAGCGCGTTTCTCTGATTTTTAGCTGCGTTTCTATCGAATTTCCGAAAAACGCGGCCAGTGTGCAACCACCTTTAGGGCTAGATTTTGAAGGTGCGTTTTACCTATTACAGTAATATGAGCTGGGGGCGTGAGGTATGTCATATTGCAATTTTAAGCATGTTAAGAAGCGCTTTCGACACCCCGTGGAGTGCGCAAAACGGCCTTGAATTAGTCATGGGAGTGTTTAAGGCGTGTTTGAGAGTTACCCAATCAACACGTCCGTACTATTTTCTTTACCAGTCAGCTGATGTCACATACGGAATGCGCACTTTGGGGATCGTTATTATTACATTTCTTCAGGCTGGCACCATAGAAGACATGACATATGACTTTGTCACATTTGGGTTAATTATTCCTATTGCACTGCATGCTGTCACCTTTATGCCTCAAAATAAGTTGTTTCTATTGAGAAACACCAGTAAAATTATATTTTAATTTAAATTATAATTATATTATATTTGAAATGAGTAATGATCGAGTTGAATGCCTGGTGCGTATGCCCGTGATGCGGTATGGTCTTCGCTCGTAGCATTTTATTGAAGAAGACTTGGATCGAGTGTGATACAGCGTATGAAAGCAAACCTCTCAAGGATTATGGAGATGTTTTTATTTATTTTTAAGGTTGAGAAATGAAATAATTATGGTCGTTTCTAATCTCAACCTTTCAAAAAGAATGGATGCGTCTTTTGCTGCGCTGTTGCCATGTCTCATAGAAACAAGTAAATAGGTCTATAAAAATAATCCCAAAATAAGCGCATATAACAGGGGTCTGTAACCTATTTTAAATGAAGTGCCATGTTTTTATTTTCTAGATAGTGAGTCTGCTATATCCAGATTAATTTTAATGACACCACATTAAAATAAAAAACATATTTTGATTGTCCACAAATATAAAGTCCTTCCATCTTTTTAAATATTTTCTTGCACATTGTTATAATGATCATTATATATCCGCCTGCAGTCAGAGTTCATAGTTTTAATGAATGAATGTGATTAATTGTGAGCTGGTAGATCTGCTATTTTCAAAAGTAAAATTTTAATTACATTTTTGTATTAGCCGTCCTTAGTTGGGCAAATGCATTCATCTGGGGATCCTTGACATGGGAATGTGCTGTGTGAGGATCACTGGTTTAAACAACATTAGGAGAAACCTTTAGAAACAAGAAAAGCAACCACAACTACCAATATTTACAACTTTACAGAAAAAGAAGCCGCTTATAATAAACAGACTTGGCAACACTCCAGCAGCGTCCCAGAGCCGCTCAAGTGTAAAATCAAACAGTGCTTTAAATTCTTTTTGCGTTTATGAGGTGCCTAGACCCACGTCTAATCGTTATGCGCAGGTCAAGGGGCTTAATAGCAAATTGCGCAAAGCGAAAATAATTAACATATGGACACTCCCACAATGCTAAAATATTCAGCAACGTCGTATTCCATATGTGTGTGCGTTCAACACGGGACGATAAGGCTTTCATAATACGATTGTGCGCAGAGCGAGGCCAATTTATGTATTACCACATGGTAAAACGCACCTTCAAAATCCAGCCCTTAGTGTCTAACCTACTTAGAACCTACACTAACTCTGGGGGAACCCGGCATCGAACCGGTTACTCTACCGGCCACTCTACCCCTGACCCACTGCCCCTTTACTTACTCTGATTTAGGTTGACAGATATTTTTGGAACGTACCGGTGGTGCTTTCTGTGTCCCCTGCAGGACAGACTGTGTAAGACTCGGCCACAGTTTTCACAAACTTATCTGATATCCTATATGATCCGACTACGAGTATGTGTAGCATCTTTTGTGTTGATTACTTCAAATGAAAGTAATGCATTTTCTAATTTTGTTTTTGTTTTTACTGCTTACTTTCGTCTCTGTATAGATGTCAGGTTGGTGGAAGGAACCAGTAACTGTGCTGGAAAACTTGAGATGAAACTCCATGATCAGTGGAGACCAGTGGATGATTCTGACTGGACCCTGCAGTCATCATCTGTAGTGTGTAGACAGCTAGCCTGTGGTTCTGCTGTTTCATCACTAAGACTGGTTTCTTCTACAAATCAACCTGTATGGTGGATAACATCTCCCTGTGTTGGCTCTGAGTCACTGAAGGACTGTGGAACAAATGCGTTTTATACTTCAGCCCACAGACTGGAAGTGATCTGTTCAGGTAACACCTGTTCAGGTGTCTGTCTGTCTGTCTGTCTGTCTGTCTGTCTGTCACACAGAACACACACCTCCCTTGCCACTGAGGGCTACACGTTCTTTAGTTGTATTAACCTAAAGTACAAAATAAAGTACCACCAACAAAATGCTCACATATTAATAGTTTACAGAGTCCTGACCGTCCATTACAGAGACATGTTAGGAATTATGAATACACAAAAGTTAGTTATTACATTTAGACAACTCCTTATTTGTGCGCAGTGATGTTGGAAAATGTATTATTGAATGATCTCAACTAAGATCCCCACTCTTAAAAAAATTGCATTTCAGAGATGAGCGGAGCAGTCCTGGAAATGTGTAATGTTTAGATGATTAAAATGATCTCTCTCTCTCTCTCTCTCTCTCTCTCTCTCTCTCTCTCTCCTCTCACTCCAGAGTCTGTGAGGTTGGTGAATGGGACCAGTGTGTGTTCAGGCAGAGTGGAGGTGAAATCTAACCAGTCGTGGGTCTCAGTGTGTGAAGATGACTTTGACCAGCAGGATGCAGAGGTGGTCTGTAGGGATCTTGGCTGCGGGGCTCCTTCAGTCCTCCAGGGGGCGCTCTATGGAGAGGTGAACGCTTCGATGTGGACCAAAGAGTTCCAGTGTGAAGGCAACGAATCTGCTCTCCTGGACTGTAGAACCTCAGACTCAACTAGAAACACCACCTGCTCAGCTGACAAGACTGTTGGACTCGCCTGCTCAGGTAATAATAATCATAACTAGAAAAGAACATTTCACATAATGTGACTGGTTTGTGGTCACCTGCAGCCTGGCATCATTCACTTCCCTGTGCAGTGAGTGGAATGTACTCTAGCTGCAGACACTGTCATGTCTGTGATTACTTTGATTCTGATGGGATGAGAAATCACATCCAATATAAGCACATGGTTGTGAATCACCAAGGTGGAAAAACTGGAGCTATTTAGGCTATTACCTTGTACTTCCTGCTGCCACCGTAGTCCAATTGAATTGTGGAATTGGTCGAATTGAAGAAGTAATCCAGCACCGCACCACAAAGCTCAAGGCACCACAAATATGTTATGCTTAGGGCACCCAAATGGCCAGCAGCGGCCCTGATTACCTCTATAGTAATGTCATCAAGGGAGACTTGTCCAATATTTCACATGTCATCCTGATTGGATAAGATTGACCTCTACTATTGTCCTGTGCTCAGAGGAGCACATATTTCTAGTTTAAAACATGAAAATGACATTGCTAGCCTGAGATAAAACAGTAAAATACCAACTATACTTGTAATTCGCATTCCTATTTAACAATGAAAGTAATAGTAGTTTATTTTCTTTTTTGCCACTGTACAGAGCCTGGTGACGTCATGTTGGAGGGAGGAACCAGTAACTGTTCTGGTATCCTGAAGGTGAAACACCAGGAAGAGTGGAGACCAGCGGGCTCTATTTATGACTGGAACCTGAAGTCATCATCTGTAGTGTGTAGACAGTTGAACTGTGGCTCTGCTGTTTCAACACAAAGGAGGTCTGATGCAACCGTTGAACCTGTGTGGAAGATTCCATGTGTTGGATCTCAATCTTCACTGAGGGAGTGTGGAGCAAAGGAGTCTCGTAATTCCACTGAGAGACTGGAGGTGTTCTGTTCGGGTAAAACACATAAACAGTGACCTCCACTTCACCTCCACAACTCTGCGTGTGTGCGTGCATGCACATGCGTGTTTAATAAGATACATGTACATTGACACCCCCCTTCTCTCCCTCCTCCCCCCCTCTCTTTCTCTCTCTCTCTCTCTCTCTCTCTCTCTCTCTCTCTCTCTCTCTCTCTCTCTCTCTCTCTCTCCAGATTCTGTGAGGTTGGTGAACGGGACCAGTGTGTGTTCAGGCAGAGTGGAGGTGAAATCTAACCAGTCGTGGGTCTCGGTGTGTGAAGATGACTTTGACCAGCAGGATGCAGAGGTGGTCTGTAGGGATCTTGGCTGCGGGGCTCCTTCAGTCCTCCAGGGGGCGCTCTATGGAGGCCTGAACGCTTCGATGTGGACCAAAGAGTTCCAGTGTGAAGGCAACGAGTCTGCTCTCCTGGACTGTAGAACCTCGGACTCAACTAGAAACACCACCTGCTCACCTGACAAGACTGTTGGACTCACCTGCTCAGGTATAATCTAATCATTTTAGTAATGTCCTCAAAATATGAGGAGTGAAAATTACCATCTATGCCGCCAAACTTTGAGGACGGAATTGCAGCAAAATTAACCATGTATGGCGCCGACATTGGCGATGTGGTTGGCCGTTGTGATTGGCTGGAAGCTGTGCCGTTATTCCCATTATGCGCTGTGATTGGCTGAGCATGGCATAACGGGTGTGATATTCCGTGCTCAAACTTTGAGTTTTGAGTTTGACGTTTGGCCAATTCCGTTACAAGAAGTCACCCGTTTGCCGTCTTGGGAGTGACAGCTCACCATGTGTTAGTGTTAGACAGTGTTAGGAAAGTATGCTTTTCTGTATTTGGTTTTATGGGTCGCTCTTGAAAATGAGATGCTGCATCTCAAGAGGCTGTCCCTTCAATAAAAATCTGAAATCTGAAATCTGAATAGATCCCCACCATCTGTTAACAGAACGGGTGCATGCTTTTGGTTAGACATACCATTGGTCTGATATCTCAAACCCTCACCCTCACCCTAACCTCCCACGGGGCAGCACACCTAAACCTAACCTTAACCCTCTCCCAACCCTTAACGCCCCCCTCACCAACTTTAATCCGGTCGTCTTAACGCACCCCTCACCAACCTTAACCAATGCTATGTCTAACCAAAGTATGCGTCCCAAAAGAACACCACCATCCATTAACATGGAGTGGGAGAACTGAACACTTTCGGCTCACAAGGCATGTCTGCTCTAAATGGTTTGTAACGGTCTTGTCTCTGTACAGAGCCTGATGACGTCAGGCTGGTGGGAGGAAGCAGTAACTGTAGTGGTGTACTGGAGATGCAACACCAGGGAGACTGGAGAGCCGTGGATGGTCAATCCGACTGGAACCTGAAGTCATCCTCTGTCGTGTGTAGGCAGATGGACTGTGGCTCTGACGTTTCAACACAAAGGAGTCCTGCTTCAACGGTTCAACCTGTGTGGTGGATCACAGCTGACTGTGTTGGAACCGAGGCTTCACTGAGGGAGTGTGGAATGACACTGTCTGAGAATTCCACTGTCACATTGGAGGTGATCTGTTCAGGTAACACAAACAGTGACGTCCGTCTACTTGCCTACTCACTTAACCTATACCTATCTACAGCATAGAAACAGGATGTTTCTTTTTCTGAATGAATTTAAAATAACTTTTTTGCATCGTCTAATTTCAGCAAAAGCCATACAATATGTTGGATCTCTAATCTTGGTTCCATCTCATTGGCTACTCTATACTGTAAATGTAAATATCTGCTGTACTATAATTCAATCACTCGTGTCTTGTTACAGATCTTCTGTTTAAGCCAAACATCAGCGTCTTCCCCACTCTAAACGGGGTTTCTGAGGGCCAGCTGCAGGGGCATCAGGTGTCTCTAAACGGGGTTTCTGAGGGCCAGCAGCAGGGGCAGCAGGTGTTGGAAGGTTCCAACTTCAGCATCAGCTGCTCCATCCTGCCACAGTACCCAGACGGCTCCTTCCACCTCACCTTCACTGGAGCCAACAGCACACACAACCACACCCAGCCAGCTGTCAATCACTCTGCCAACTTCCTGTTCTTCGAAGCAGGCCCCGGCCACCAAGGGAATTACAGCTGTGCTTATCACGTCGACGTTGTTATAAATCACACCAACGTGTTTTCTCACAATTTCTCCTCTGAGAGCGGCATCCTCTCTCTCACCGTCGTCACAGGTAACCTGAATGAAATTACCTTTAAACCATTCTGGGCGGGAACCCCTTTTGGTGTTTTAAGCGTTAATGTTATCCTTTAGCTGTTGAAAAATAGCAGACCTACAAGCTTGTAGCGCGTCACAGAGTGCCACGCTACGAGCTTGCAGGTCTGCTATTTTTGATGAATCTTGAAAATGTGGCTCAATTCTTTGAATATATATTCTTTCAGAGTGAATGTTTTTAACTCAAATCTTTGCTTCTGGGGGGGGGGGGGGGAACAACAACATATTTTGGGCCAAATACAGATAATTCTGGGGGTCCTTGACATGAAAAAGGCTGAGCACCACTGACATAGAAACACAGGTTTTTCAGAAAACTGTTTAGAAAGATTTAGAAGCCCTTTTTTAAGAATCGGCCTCAGGTCTAAATGGGTTAAACTCACAATATGAATCTCTGTCAGGCATGATTCAATCAAACATGAAGGTTTATCAAATGTTCTTACATGATTTGATGTTTTATTTTTCACAGTCCCTCCTACAGTCCCTCCTACAGTCCCTCTGACACCTGAGGATGAAAGCAGCAAAGTGGTGGTGGTGCTGTTGGTGCTGCTGTTGCTGCTGGTACCCATCCATGCCCTCTATTGTCTCTGGAAGGTAATACCTCTTTACACAACACAAGACTGAAATGTACATAAATGACAGTTAAACCAGAGTTCAAGTGTCTTCATACAAACAAACAATAGAGAGATAGGAGGGTTCTCAATCTCAGCCAGATGTGATTCAGTGACTTAACGTTGGGTGTTTCTGTGTTTCTCCAGGCCAGCAGAGGACATAATGCAGGAGTGTGGGACACTGCCACGGTTCATTATAATGTCGGAAATGAGAACATTGATATTGAGTATTATAATGTTGTTGGTTCTGATTCTGAATTTGACCTCGAGTATGAAGTGATAGATGAACAAGTAGTTATTGAATCTGACCCCATTGAAGAGGCAGATGACTCAGACTATGAAGAGATAGATCAACAAGTAGTTGTTGAAGCTGCTGGACCCAGTGAGGAGACAGAATACCACCAGTATGAAGAGATAGATCAACAAGGAGTTGTTGAAGCTAGACCCAGTGCTGAGACAGGAGTCCAGGCCCCATAGACACTTGAGACGCTCAGGTGGCACAGTAAAGTAGCTGTGCCCACCATTGTGGAGTCTAGGGGGTTCGAATCCACCTCATCTGGCTTTGTCGAGCATCTACACGAACACATTTGGCCCATGTTCGGGGTAGAGAAGCCGGGCGGGGAGGGTGATATATATATAGTCACTGCACATAATCCTACAGAGTATTCCTTCCTGTCAGCTGGGAGTGTTGGGTGAGACGAGTAAAGGCTCATACATAGTCTGGATTTTCGGTGGTTAGGTGACCACCGAACTACACCGAACTACAAACCACCGCCACCGCTCCAGCCCTTCTCTCTGTTTTTACTCACCACCGCTCAACGTTATTTCAGCTCCGGTGGTCAGCTCACCACCGAAAATCCAGACTATATGAATAGGCCTTAAGATGAAGATCCTCCCGGTATGATCTCCAGGTGAGCTTGTGACAATGTACAGAAATGTGTGTGGGGAGCAATACACTGGCATAATGAGTAAATTGGGGAGAAAAAGGGGCAAAAAAAGGGGAACAAAAGAAAAGAAAAAAAGATTGACAGGAACAGACAGACAAGTGCTGTACTTTACCTGATGTTTGTGGTTGTAAATAGAAATTGGGGATAAAAAGGTGCAAAAAAAATAAAATAAAGAAAGAAAAAAAAAGATTGACAGGAACAGACAGACAGAAGAACAAGTACTGTACTTTACCTGATGTTTGTGGTTGTAAATAGAAATTGGGGATAAAAAGGTGCAAAAAAAATAAAAAAAATAAAGAAAAAAAAAGATTGACAGGAACAGACAGACAGAAGAACAAGTACTGTACTTTACCTGGTGTTTGTGGTTGTAAATAGAAATTGGGGATAAAAAGGTGCAAAAAAAAAAGGAAAAAAAAGATTGACAGGAACAGACAGACAGAAGAACAAGTACTGTACTTTACCTGGTGTTTGTGGTTGTAAATAGAAATAATTCCTCCCAGTCCACACAGACCAAAGCTAAACGAGGACAGACAGGAGATGTGATTTTAAAATGGAAGCCTTATTGCGTTTTTATTTAGCTTGTTATGGGGGCCTGGTTAAATCAATTTATTTAATGTCACGGTCAGTCATCCATGCTGGTGCTGTATATTACTACAAATATTAGCCGTCGCAAACGTCAGGCTCAACCGCCACCTATCCAGTCAGGATGCTCTCTGTGGTTCCTCTGTAGAAGATTATGGAACCATGCCCCGAGAATTAATATCCCAAGCAGGCAACAGCAACACGTAAATAGAATTAAAATAGTCAACTTGATGAAGGGCTATAGTCAGTGGTTGCTATACAATTGTTACTTTTACATATTTTATGCGATTAGGGTATTAATATGAATAATCTTGCATTGTCATTCAAGCTATTGTGTAATCCCTCCATTTTATGATATGTGTTTTGTTTATATATATATTTTTACAGAACAGTGTTTGTTATGAGCAGTAAGCCATAGTGTAAATAGGAGGTATGCAACTTAGATAGCATTTTATGTAGACAACATAGAGTAGCACTCTATAGTGTATGCGCATAGCGTCATTATATAGATACTCCACTGTTAGGTTGTTTGCTTACGTATGATTCATGATAACAATTTTTATGTATGTGATATATTACCATGTTTTTGTACTTTGATTTTTTTTTTAAGATTTAAAGATTTTTTTTTAAATCACAGTTAAGCAACTTTACTTTGTATTGTATCCTTTTCTTTGTGTTACTTATCTCTATTGTTGGATGAACACCTCATTGAAGTTGGTATACTGTACATATAGTCCATTATGAAGGCATGAAACCCATTCAAAGCGCATTGGAACTGAATGCACCTTTATTACTGTAAAGTCGACGGTTGTCACTTAACTATTCATACAGTTTTAAACAGTTGAATTGATGAGATAATGTCATGTTTGTTTCTTTGTGCCTTTTGAAATAAAGACAAAAGTCCTGAAAATGAAGAATGTTCTCTCCACAATGTGTTGTGTGTAGTAGAGGAAGCTCCCATCGGTTACCATGAACACAAACGCATCCAACAGCAGCAGCAGAAGACAAGCTGCTACGGTAACTAAACTGACATTTTAACATAGTTTAAATACTTTATTTAAAAAAAAGAAAACCTTCAAGAGTGCCAACGTGGATTAATACACACTAACCCTTTTCAAGAGGGATTTGGCCATGAAAGAGCCTCGTCAAACACATTTTCATTCAAAGCAACACGGAAACAATGAATGCAGAGTGAAGACATCACAATAGCGCACACGTTACACCAGAGCAAAGAACGATGAAGAATCAGAAATAATCATAATACTCACCTCTCCATCATCTTCAGGGGGGTTCCTGCAGGCACTGCATGAGGCCGGGGCCACTGGAAAATATATGCAAAACATGTGTTCATTCTAACTGAATGCATTTTGTTCTCAGTCCCCCTGGCCAAACGAGATATATAGTCTTCTGGACTATATCTCATACTATATATATGGGCTATTTATGTACGTGTATGTACGTGTATGTAACATAGGCCTACACATGATAAATAGCTACTACATAGGCTAGTATGTTAGTAGCCTATGTGTGGGCATGTACAGTCCTACAAGTGTGTAAGACTCGATCACCTTGTGGTTTTCTGGTTCTCTTTTATGTAGATCAGCAGGGTCACCACTGTCACTGCAAACACAATCTGAGAACCCATCGTCAAAAAACAAAGGAAAAACAGCGCCCTCTTTGCCAGTCAACAGTCTGTGAGAGACTGCTAATGTGACAGCTAAAACTGATCATGAGCAAACCTAGAAGTGTGTTACATGAGCATCCCCTGGTGGACAAACTTGTAAACAGCATGACATGCAGTATAATGGCATAATGGACTGTGAACAGACAACCACTGCAGTGGAGCAGTGGTTCTCAAAGTGGGGACCGGGGACCCCCAGGGGTCCTTGAGGGAGTTCCAGTGGTCCCCAGCTAAATGATGGACCCTAACGGGTCTATTTGGTTCCATTTGTACACTCTCAGAGTTAAATTAACATAGATTTTACGATATAAATTGGGGTCTCAGAGATAGAAATGCCATTAAATGGGGGTCCGTAGACTAATATGCATGTCAAACTGGGGGTCATTAAAATTAAACTGGTTTTGCTAGAGCTGTAAAAGTCTTCTCTTATGGGGGTCCCTGGCTGGGGGCTAATTAGTGTCAATTTGTGGGGTCCTTGTCATGACAAAGTTTGGGAACCCCTGCTGTGGAGAGGGTTCAAGTTGATAATGTGTGTGCTTGTCTGCAGACACCACATTTAGTTTTAGTCACCCGGAATGTTGTAGTTTTAGTCGACTAAATATCATAAGATTTTAGTCCACTAAATCTACAGTTGATTCGACTAAAATGTATGCCGTCGTATGGCTGATTTTACACTGGAAATAGCCGATCTGCTTTTTTCAGCATGCAACAAAGTGTAAAATGACTTATACTGGAACTCTTGTCGACCACTAGTCACTTCCTAACATTTTAGTCTAGTTTTTATTTGTATTACTTAGTCTTAGTTTTAGTCATCGTAGCTTAGTTTTAATTTAGTTTCCGTCAGTGAAAAAAGGTAGTCGATGATCATTTATCGTCATAGTTTTAGTCGATGAAATCAACACTGCTGACAACGCATTGCGAGCTTGTACATCTGCTATTTTCACTAGTTTGAGCCCCATCCAGCGAGACATCAAATTTCTCTCTTCGTTCTCAAGCTAAACATTTTTTGGGGACGACTCATCTTGATGAAACTACATTTGACAGCGAGACAATACCATTGTCTCTGCAGCTGACTTGACACCCATTGTGGCTTCTATATTCTATAGTATGTTGATCTCTTGCCTTAATTATTATCATTATCCCAGCATACCTTTACATAATAGTGTACATTAGGGGTTAATTTTGCGACAATGGTGTATTGGATTGTAGTCGCGATGCTCTGTTGGAGAATTAGCTATTTGTATTAATTATAAATATTTATGAAACCATGAGCCATTACTGTCTCCAGTGCCTGTTATGTACAGTATATGACGTCATTCAATTTGCCTTTGAATCTTTGCTTTTGAATGCCAAATGTTGTATTCCATTTCAGCTTGTAGTTTCTACAGTATGCGTAGGCCCTACTGTAGGCAATGACTATAGCAAAAGGATACAATCAAAGCTTTAATAAGTACCATCTTAATCTGCAAGTAACCCAAATGCTTCATTATCAGCCATACTATCTGTCTGATTGACCTTGGCCTGTAGAGTTGTCTTTCCACATATATATGCTAGTTGTATCATGATTCATGTCTCACACTAATTAGGGGTGTAACGATACATTTTCACAGCGATACGATACACATCACGATACATGGTTGACGATACGATACATCAACGATATTGGTTCATTATGGCGAGACGATACGATTCAATGATTTAAAATCGATACAGTAACTAATTAGCAAATACATTAAGAAAACTTGTTGACTTAGGGGAAAGATTTATTATTCTGGATATAAATAAGTAAACATGATTCTCTGGCAAAAAATGTACGTTGTATTTGAACACGTGGACAAACCCACGCCTTGACATGAATACACACATTTATCGATAGACCATGTAGCGATATGGAATGGAAAAGTATAATTAAACCTTTTTCCTTTTTCTTCTTAAAATTGCTAAATACAATGCACAAATACTTAGTATTGACACAATTGTATTATATACATTGCAAAACGATTCGATACCGATTATTTCCATTGCAAAACGATACGATACAAAGTCAAACGATACGATATTTGCTGCCTCCTTTTCGATAATATTATACTAATGTAACTCTGTACAGCATCTTGTAAATATTTGTGTCCTTGTATTGTATCTCTTACGTGGACATAAATAAATGATTAAAATGTGTGTGTGTGTGTGTGTGTGTGTGTGTGTGTGTGTGTGTGTGTGTATTGGCTGAGCCATGGAATTGCGGATAAAAATCACCCCCGTGTGAAGTGAGGGCACATTATAGTATATCCCCCCCCCCCCCCCCCCCCCCCCCTCAAAAATCACACCCGGGCCGTGTGAAGTGAGGGGCACTAATATATTAAAGTCTAACTCTTGTTGCTTTGAATAGGTGCATGTAATGGTGATGTAAAACAAACGGTGTCAAAACAAACATTAAATTCTCTTTATTGTTAATGGCATTTAATGTCTGTGTGGAGGGACAACAAAAAGTACATTTTCCCTTCATTGTCAATGGCGTTTTTAAAACCAACATTGAACTAAAAACAAACTAGAACTGCACTCATGCCGAGTTCATACTTGCTTGTTGCACACTAGTAGGCCATGCGCAAGCAGAGCGCGCAAGTACTTTCGACCGCTACAAACTGTCAAATCTCAGTTTCTGCCTCTATGTATATGTCATTTGTAAGTTGATTAGCGGTATACTGTGGTTACTTTGCGCCCTATGCACCGTCCCAGCCTTTTCGATGCGTATGCACCGTCCCAGCAATGACTAATGACTAGACATACGTATACGTATACATATACTATATAGAGTATGTAGTTGTAATTTGATTAGCAGTATACTGTGGTTACTTGGTGCCAAAAAGTGACAGCCGTCAACCATTTTTTTGTGTATGCAAATCTGTGCCTGGTTTGCTGGGACCAGATTACACAGATGACCATTTTTCTTACGTCATCGTTGAGAGCTGGGACCAGAGTACATGGTGTGTATATGTATGACTAGCTCTCAATGATGACGTAAGAGATCATCATTGAGAGCTAGTCATACATATACACACCACGTACTCTGGTATACATACGTGTACATATACATATACTATATAGAGTATGTAGTTGTAATTTGATTAGCAGTATACTGTGGTTACTTGGTGCCAAAAAGTGACAGCCGTCAACCATTTTTTTGTGTATGCAAATCTGTGCCTGGTTTGCTGGGACCAGATTACACAGATGACCATTTTTCTTACGTCATCGTTGAGAGCTGGGACCAGAGTACATGGTGTGTATATGTATGACTAGCTCTCAATGATGACGTAAGAGAAATGGTCATCTGTGTAATCTGGTCCCAGCAAATCAGGCACAGATTTGCTTACACAGAAAAGTGGTTGACGGCTGTCACGTTGAAGAGACCGGGCGAAATTATTACTTGCGCGCTCTGCTTGCGCAAGTAACTAGCGACCCTCAAAAAGTGAGGACAGAAAACATTTGTGATTGGCCGGAATGTTATGATGTCATGATGATAATATGATAATAAGTATGATGATAATAAGTATCTGACCCATTGTCACAATACTAGAGGGACAACAAGCATCTGTTACCATTCACTTATAAAACAAACATGGGTGAATTCTCCTTCTACAGCACTGGACCCCAAGCTTCCCTCAAAAAAACTGGCTTCCTTTAAAACAGTGAAGCACTGAGAAAACTGTTGCGCCTTTCTTCGTCCTTTTTTCCCCAAACTTGACTACGGTAGCGGTGGTCTCAAAAAGGGAAACTTTGACAGAAAAAGACTCGCTCACCGTATACAAAATAGAAGTAAAACTCCTTAGACTGAGACTTAAGAAAATATCCGACGGCTCTGGTTGGTTTTTTGTCTTGTTCCGTACAGCAGAATCAGGTTCCAGGACCCTTTTTTCCCCCGTTAGCTCAAGCTAGCGTCGGAATTAGGGCCTGGAAGACGACGCGCAAGCGCAGGCTAAGCTAACTAGCACTAGGTCAACGGGCTTCCTAAACAAAGCCCGCGGCCTAGCAGCTAACGCTCGAGCACAGGCTAGCTAGCTCGATCAACGGACTTCCTAACAAAGCCCGTGGCCTTGTTAGCTACGCTCGAGCGTGCTACTAGCAGGCTCGTTAGCTTCTTCTAGCCTTGTTTAGTCAGCGGCGCCGACTGGCGCCGCGGCTTTACCTGACTGGATTGGCTAACCCGGCTAACAGCTAGCTTAGCCACTCGTCACAAGCAAAGATACAGAACTAGCTCGCTGCGGTTACCGAACATAGCCGCAGGAGCTGGCCTGTATCCGAGCTAAAAACAGGATGTCTTCCCACCCGCACCAGGACAAGAAGACAACCATGGCGGCGGTACCCAAGAACGCATTCGAGCAGCGCCGGATTCGTCAAGGGCACCTGGGCCTGCCTCAGAAGAGGTGCGCCCTGACGGCTTGTGGGAACACCATGTCCGGGCAGGACGAGCACCGTTTGTGTCTCTACTGCCTGGGCGTCCAGCACGCCGCACGCGCCATCACAGGGGAGGGCCCCTCGTGCGCTTCATGCGACAACATGAAGCACCCGGCACTAAAGAAGTCGCGCCTACAGAGAGTGATGGCTTACTTCGCCAAGCCGGAGAACCAAGGAGCTGCCAGAACCACCACGTGGTTCGTCGGAGGACTCCCGCTGGCCACACCGAGGACTGCCACCACCCAGGAGCGTCCTACCCCGGACCCACGGGCTAACGCTCGGGACGCGGCGACCGTCACCTCCCCCCAGGCCTCGATAGTCGGGGCTGCCAACACCCCGGGCTACGAGGCTTGTAGGGCGAGGCCCAAGACGCTGGCCGGACCAGAGGTGGTCGACCCTCTCCCCCCACGACCCTGGGGCGAGGTGGGAGAGGAAGAGGACGAGCGCTACGACGGGACAGGAGAGGACAGCAAGGAGGACTCTCCTCTACTGCACCCAGCCCCCCCGAAGGGCGAGCCCATCCCCGCAAGAGTGCCAAACCCGGCCAGGTTCCACCACCTCAACAGCGAGATGGCCTCGCTGTGGTGCGATTCGAAGGAGCAGACAGAGAGGCCTGTCTCCTCCCTCCGACAGGACATGCTGAGAGGGGTCCCCACGACCCCCCTCTCAAGCCACGACAAGAGGGACGAAGGCCTGCCCACGGTGAGACCGAGCCAGCAGGGACGTCCCAGGGCCGAAGGACGCTGCCCCCCCCACAGGATCTACGCTCCCAAGGGACGTGGACGTGGGAAGCGGCTGTAATGTGCCTGATGGACTCAGAGCAGGGGTCAGGACGTACCCCTAACTCTTTCCTCCCTTCAGGGGTCCCAGCGTAGAGGGTAGTGGTCACGGACCTCACCCTCAAACCGCAGACTCTAAAAACGTTTTGCCGAAAATAGTGCATGCAGTGCTGCCTCTGTACTTTTCTCTGCAATTGTTGTATTGTGTGGTGTGAGTACGTATTCTGTATATCTTATTTGAAATAAAAAGATACAATGAAACAAAAAACACGAATACGACTTGAAACGACCTGAAGGCCATAGGCCCATACGTGGGGAAATAACCATACTGTCACTGTCACAGGCCGGGTACACTACGCCCAATTATTTTTTCACTTTAATGAAAGAATAACGGCGTCTGTCACTGGCAGGAAATGCCTCTACACGCCTAGGCCACTAGAGAGCACCAGAACCTCACAGACAGAACCTTCCCATGAGAATGGAAGGCTCCCTATCACCCGTTAAACAGGTGTGCAAGACTCTCAGTGGGCCACACACACCGCAGGTGCAGGGCAATACAGAGGGGACGTGCACGCAGACTCAATGCCTCAGCACAGGCCCCTCAAAAGAGCACTACAATGTGCTTTACATTCGGCATGTGTTAATGAGATAGTCGCCACAGACAGTACTGTCTAAAGCAGCTATCTCTCATTCTCTCATCTAAAGGAGGAAAACACTTGTCCCCATGCGCCCAGATCGCTAGAGGGCACCAAAGCCTCACGGACAGAATCCCCTTGAAACAGAAGGGGCTCCCTGTTACGTCATCAAGCTCAGTGCCAGACATGGGGAACTCCCCATGATCATGCACTATAGCAGAAGGCTAAACGCTCCAATTCGCCTAAATAAAACCGCCCACTCTCGAAAGAATCATCTTCTCGAGAGCAGACGGAGAGGCGGGGCACATTCTAAAGGAGGAAATCAATTCCTTCCTGCAGAAAGACGCCCTCTCAGAGGTCCCTGTCAACCAGTCTCTCAACGGGTTCCCCGCTATTTTCTTGTGAAAAGACAGGGGGCGGGCTTCGCCCATTCAAACCTCAGAGCCCCGAATCGATTTTGATGACATTTGGCTTCAAAATGCTGACACCGCCAGTCCTACTAAGCTTACTCCGCGAAGGGGACTGGCTCACATTAAATGGACCTACAGAACGCATACTTTCAAGGTCCAAACTACCCCCCGCACAGAAAAAAAATCTGCGCTTCGGGTTCAAAGGGAGAGTACGAATACAACGTCCTCCCGTTCGGACTGTCCCTGAGTCCGAGAGTCTCTGTGAAGGTTACAGCCACGGCTATAGCTCCACTATCACAACAGGACATTCGTCTAGCAACATGCATAGACGAACGCCCCCTGTGAGCAGACTCGCCACAGGAGGCGCCGCTGCACACTCAACAAGAGTGCTCAGCCACCTCCACTCTCTCAGGTTTCAAGTAAACCAGGAGAAGAGCGTGCTAACTCCGAAACAGTCTATAGCCTGAAGGAAAAAGTCTATAGACTCCATCGGTATAAAGCCAGACTCAATCTCTCCCACGGCTCACCCGAGCCAAGAGGGGATAGAGGCGATAATACAGTCCAAGGCGTCACCGCAGACGCCAGCATGACTGAGGAGCCACATTGGAGGGCGCTACAGCCAGAGGACTGTGGACAGGACAACTTTGGTCCTGCCACATCAATTATCTGGAGCTGATGGCGGTGTTCCTCGCACTGAGGAGCTTCGAACCGCACGTCCAAGGTTGTCACGTCCGGGTCAAGACAGACAATATGACAACGATGTGCTACATCAACACGCAAATTTTGGGAAAAAAAGTTATCCTCATTTCTCATCATTTTGGACCATGGGCTATAGCCCATATCGTACGGCATACTATAGTACGCCGTTTTTCATCATTTTTGAGGATAAAAAAATAATAATAATAAAACGATGGGTTATAGCCCATGTTTTTTGAAATTTTGAAAAAAAAAGTTATCCTCATTTATCATAATTTTGGACCATGGGCTATAGCCCATATCGTACGGGTGCAGGCTTTATTTCCGACATACTAATGATCCGAAACCTCAATACTAACCTAACCCTAACCGCAAGCACGGGAGCAGCGCATGTCGGACCATCGCTTTTTCGCATCGCATGTCCCCCCGCTTCGGATCTTCGGTGTGTCGGAAAAAGCGTGCGCACCCCATATCGTACGGCATACTATAGCATGCCGTTTTTCATCGTTTTTGAGGATGTGAAAAAAATGAAAAAAACGATGGGTTATAGCCAATGTTTTTTGAAATTTTGAAAAAAAATGTTATTCTCGTTTCTCATCATTTTGGACCATGGGCTATAGCCCATATCGTACGGCATACTATATAGCACGCCGTTTTTCATCATTTTTGAGGATTTGAAAAAAATGAAAAAATGAAAAAAACGATGGGTTATAGCCCATGTTTTTTGAAATGTTGGAAAAATAATTATCCTCATTTCTCATCATTTTGGACCATGGGCTATAGCCCATATTGTACGGCATACTATAGCATGCCGTTTTTCATCATTTTTGAGGATTTTAAAAAAATGAAAAGATGAAAAAGAAACGATGGGTTATAGCCCATGTTCTTTGAAATTTTGGAGAAAATAAAGTTATTCTCGTTTCTCATCATTTTGGACCATGGGCTATAGCCCATATCGTACGGCATACTATAGCACGCCGTTTTTCATCATTTTTGAGGATTTGAAAAAAATGAAAAAAACGATGGGTTATAGCCAATGTTTTTTGAAATTTTGAAAAAAAATGTTATTCTCGTTTCTCATCATTTTGGACCATGGGCTATAGCCCATATCGTACGGCATACTATAGCACGCCGTTTTTCATCATTTTTGAGGATTTGAAAAAAAAGAAAAAATGAAAAAAACGATGGGTTATAGCCCATGTTTTTTGAAATGTTGGAAAAATAATTATCCTCATTTCTCATCATTTTGGACCATGGGCTATAGCCCATATTGTACGGCATAGCATGCCGTTTTTCATCATTTTTGAGGATTTAAAAAAAATGAAAAGATGAAAAAGAAACGATGGGTTATAGCCCATGTTCTTTGAAATTTTGGAGAAAATAAAGTTATTCTCGTTTCTCATCATTTTGGACCATGGGCTATAGCCCATATCGTACGGCAGGGATACTCAAATAGATTTACCTGTGGGCCACATTACAAAAATGGCAAGGGGCCAGGGGCCAGTAGATAAAATTACGACATTAATGATACTTGATAACTTCTCTCTTTCAATTGCTTTATTTTCGCAAAATGTATCAAAGTACAATGTGCATGCACACAATATGTAAATAAATAAATGTGTTACATTTTCTTGCATAAACACAAAGAGCTGTTTCCATAACTGCACAAATTATTGCACATAACATGAGTAGCTGTTATAATAACATAATAACATAACATGAGTAGCTCTTTGCCTGCCTGCCTGCCTGCCTGCCTGTCTGTCTGTCTGTCTGTCTGTCTGTCCATGAGTAGTTATTTGTCTGTCTGTCAATGAGTAGCTGTCTTACTGTCTGCCTGTCTATGAGTAGCTGTCTGCCTGCCTGTCTATGAGTAGCTGTCTGTCTGCCTGCCTGCCTGTCCAATTGTCCATGAGTAGCTGTCTGTCTGCCTGTCTGAGTAGCTGTCTGCCTGCCTGCCTAATTGTCCATGAGTAGCTGTCTGTCTGTCTATGAGTAGCTGTCTGCCTGCCTGCCCAATTGTCTATGAGTAGCTGTCTGTCTGTCTATGAGTAGCTGTCTGCCTTCCTGCCTGTCCAATTGTCATGAGTAGCTGTCTGTCTGGTCTATGAGTAGCTGTCTGCCTGCATGCCCTGTCCAATTGTCCCATGCAATCTGTCTGCTGCCTGCTCCATGTCTGCCTGTCTGAGTAGAGTAGCTGTCTGACTGCCTGCCTGTCCAATTTCTCCAGGAGTAAGCTGTCTGTCTGTCTGCCTGTCTATGAGTAGCTGTCTGCCTGCCTGCCAGCCAGCAAGTTGGTTAACAGAAAATAAATTGTTATGGCTGAGTAAAATAAAATACAATAAACACAATTTGCCTGAAAATAGATTACCCAGCTATGACCTTTTTCATGAAAAAAAATGAGTAGTGATATGGCTGACTGAGTAAAATAAAACAATCTACCTGAAAATAGATAGCTATAAGTGAAGAGCAATTTCCGCAATTACCATTTCCGCAATTTCCATTTCCGCAATTTCCATTTCAGCAATTTCCTCAATTTCCATTTCCGCAATTTCCATTTCCACCATTTCCGCAATTTCCGCAATTACCATTTCCGCAATTTCCGCTATTTCCATTTCCACCATTTCCGCAATTTCCATTTCCGCAATTTCCATTTCCATTTCCAACTATTAATGGCAGCTGGGTTTTATCATTCAAATAAAATAGAATTCTGTCCGTTTAGCTATAAAATTATGTCAGGGAATAGGGATACACAGTATATGTCTTTCATTTGCATTGCATCTCCCCCCCCCGTTTCGTTCGAGTAATAGTACAACTCTAATAGTATTACTTATAATAATGTAATTAAAGATAACTTCATTCAGATTTATTTATTTTTATTTCATTTTCCAGATTTTTTTTTTCTTATTTTTTTTAGATTTTCATTGGTGGGCCAGTCATAATGGTCCCGCGGGCCTGATGTGGCCCGCGGGCCTGAGGTTGAGTATCACTGTCGTACGGCATACTATAGCACGCCATTTTTCATCATTTGTGATTCATCATTTGTGAGGATTTGAAAAAAATGAAAAAATGAAAAAAACGATGGGTTATAGCCCATGTTTTTTGAAATTTTGAAAATAATAAAAAAGTTATCCTCGTTTCTCATAATTTTGGACCATGGGCTATAGCCCATATTGTACGGCATACTATAGCATGCCGTTTTTCATCATTTTTGAGGATTTGAAAAAAATGAAAAAATGAAAAGAAACGATGGGTTATAGCCCATGTTTTTTGAAATTTTGAAAAAAAAGTTATCCTCGTTTCTCATCATTTTGGACCATGGGCTTATAGACATATCGTACGGCATACTATAGCACGCCGTTTTTCATCATTTTTGAGGATTTGAAATAATTGAAAAAATGAAAAAAACAATGGGTTATAGCCCATGTTTTTTTGAAATTTTGAAAAAAATAGTTATGCTCGTTTCTCATCATTTTGGACCATGGGCTATAGCCCATATTGTACGGCATACTATTCTATTGACATGCCTAGAAGTCTAGAAGGACTTTGAAGCCTAGAGAATTTTGACACTCACATCATCCCGTCCCTGGGTGGGCTCGAACCACCATCCTCTCGGTTAACAGCCGAGCGCGCTAGCCAATTGCGCCACAGAGACTTCTTACTGAAGTGATTTCTCTTTTT